>NW_019747098.1:0-204 GCF_002891405.2 Cryptotermes secundus | reverse complement strand
CCTGTGCTTAACTAATTAAGCACTACGCCATGAAGATGTATGGGAGGAGTGGATGTATAGATCCACATTTTCTTGACCTTGCCACTAGTTAGAGGTGAATGGTGAGCTTTACTCCCCGGCCGCTTTACCCCCGGTACCTATTGGATAGGAGGTTGGGTCGAACCCAGAGCCGGTCTGGACGACGTGGAGAAGAGAAAATTCTTG
>NW_019747097.1:0-204 GCF_002891405.2 Cryptotermes secundus | reverse complement strand
CCGCCAGGATAACAGGGCTCAGGACCTAGATTCGAACCTGGGACTTCTGTCCAATTTTCAGTCGACAGGCCTGAATTTTGATGACATCGGTTCAGAAGTACTGGGGATCGAACCCCGCCGTTGGCAGAGGACATTTCTGTTCACTGTACTAGACACTGCTTGTAGGATACCAAACCTCACGGTGAAGTGGTTCGTATCTGTCAT
>NW_019747096.1:0-204 GCF_002891405.2 Cryptotermes secundus | reverse complement strand
GGAGGTATAGCTTAACGCATTCGTGACCTCGGTACTGTTCGAAAGCGAGTGGTCAGGCAGCTTCATGCTGTGCGTTACCTCCTGTTACCACTGGGTAAAAGGTTTTATTGACCCAACAGCCATCCTGGACGATACGTAGAAAGGAAAGTCTTGTGCCCTTGTCGGGATTCGAACCCCCGTCTCTCGGTCGTCCATTCCGTCACT
>NW_019747095.1:0-204 GCF_002891405.2 Cryptotermes secundus | reverse complement strand
TAGCAGAATTTTATACCATTCTTCTTGAAGAACATCTTCAAGTTGCTTTCGAGATGGATATGAAACTCTGTTCCTCATTCGCATACTCCTTTGCAGTAATTCAGAACTGAAGGGTAATACTGGGGCCAACAGAATGCTGTACCATGATACTACTATTCAATCACAGAACCTCCCCAATATTTCACTGTTGGAACCAGGCATTCT
>NW_019747094.1:0-204 GCF_002891405.2 Cryptotermes secundus | reverse complement strand
ACCAGAGATGCTGACAGCATCGTAAAATAATCCGTAATAATCTTCTCGCTCCCTCCTCATTTCATAGGCATTATTACCCTGATAACATTGAGTGGTTGTTTCAGTTTAAAGACATCTCGTAATTGTTTCATACTGTCTCTCCAGCGTTCGTTATTGCTGACGTGCCTGAATGCGGTGCCACTCCGTGAAGTTGAGGTATGGCTG
>NW_019747093.1:0-204 GCF_002891405.2 Cryptotermes secundus | reverse complement strand
TTTAAAATTATTGAGGTCAGGTGTTTTCGACGAAGTTTGTTTTCAGCGGTTTCCCATTTAAATGTCAAGGGTCTTTGCGGTAGTCGTTTAATATTTTCCCTCATATCCTTTGGTTCAGAATGTCCAGAAACTATGCAGTATAATGTATCTTCCCATCTACTTCTAGGAGTCCAAAATAATCTTCTTCCTTCACGTGTTATGACT
>NW_019747092.1:0-204 GCF_002891405.2 Cryptotermes secundus | reverse complement strand
AGTAATTCCCCGGCGAAGTTCGAGGTAATATCTAATATATTTTGATATATTTCCTTATAGCATCTGGGTGACTAATAATATATAAAAAACAGTTCATATATTTTAACGTGTTTATGGCTCCGTGACTAAAAATAACGGGGTTTGGATTGCATTTATTAACACCTTCTTTTACAATCTCTCTTATTCACAATCAATTATAGCGCT
>NW_019747091.1:0-204 GCF_002891405.2 Cryptotermes secundus | reverse complement strand
GCTTGTAGCATAGTGCCTCAACAAACTACGCTACCTCGTGCCCCCACCTGAGCTACGGCAGAGGCATACAAATTGTTACTACAGAGCTGAGAGATTCGTACAGACATACATTACACATGGTTCAGAATGGCGAAGGAAAGAGATTCAGACTGACGTCGCAAGAAATGAACGATACAAATAACAATGATAATAAAAGAGAAGATA
>NW_019747090.1:0-204 GCF_002891405.2 Cryptotermes secundus | reverse complement strand
GGTTTGTGTTGCTAGCTTGCCAGCATTGCGTTTCTAGCTTGCTAGGTTTACGTTGATAACTTGTTAGCTTTGCGTATATAGATTGTTGGCTTTGCGTTGCTAGCTAGCTAACTTTGCGTTGCTAGATTGCTAGCATCCCGTTGCTAGCTTACTAGTTTGGCGTTGCTAGCTTGCTAGCATTTCGTTGCTAGCTTGCTAGATTTG
>NW_019747089.1:0-204 GCF_002891405.2 Cryptotermes secundus | reverse complement strand
GAACCAGGGAGAGAAATTAGACTGGTAGCTATAGCCACAAGGAATTGCCTGCTCCAATACAGATTTGAGGCTGGCTACTGCGACATCAACAGAAGAAGTTTCACACACGCTTGACCAGTCGTACGTAGATAGAATGTCGTAAAGCAAAGTGTAGTTGCCAGCTGCGAAATTTCATTAACTGAATTCACAATTTAAACACTCGCT
>NW_019747088.1:0-204 GCF_002891405.2 Cryptotermes secundus | reverse complement strand
CAGTTTAGCGGACGTGGCGTGAAGCTGACTACTCACCTCTATCTAATGCCGAGGTCAGGAATGGTGAAGCTATACCTCCACCCCCCCATACGTTTTCATGACATAGAGCTTGACGAATGAAGAACAAGGACAGTTTTACCTTGCACACACGTAAGTACCAGTACGTCACAGAAACAGAGTCAGATGTAAGTTATTCTGACAGCT
>NW_019747087.1:0-204 GCF_002891405.2 Cryptotermes secundus | reverse complement strand
TTGTACTCTTCTCCAAGTATAATTAGAATGATCAAGACAAGGAGATTGAGGTGGACAGAGCATGTAGCACGAATCGGGGGAAAGGAATGCCTATAGGATACTGGTGGGAAATCGCGAAGGATAAGAGACCACTGGGGAGAACCAAGACGTAGGTGGGTGAACAGTATTAAAATGGATCTTAAGAGATATAGGATGGAATTGTAT
>NW_019747086.1:0-204 GCF_002891405.2 Cryptotermes secundus | reverse complement strand
GCAGAGTCCGCTTGCTGCCTCCTTGACTTTGGTATAGTGGCTAAATCTTCGACCTTGAAGACGGACGCGATAATTTCCTCCGAAACGTCAAGAAATTAGCATGAAGCAGGCATTGAAATAAACCAAAATATATAGGAGCTGCACGGTCACAGACTGCTGCAGAAGTAATAACAGACGTATATGTCTCACATTACAAACTAACTC
>NW_019747085.1:0-204 GCF_002891405.2 Cryptotermes secundus | reverse complement strand
CATCTCTCTTAAGATTTATTTTAATGTTATCCACCCATCTATGTCTTGGTCTTCCTAGTTACTCTTTCCTTCTGGTTTTCCCTACCAATATCCTATATGCATTCCTCTTCCCCCCCCTTTTGTGCTACATGCTCTGCCAATCTCATCATCCTTGACTTTAGCATTCTAATTATACTTGGCAAAGAGTACAAGTTATGAAGCTTC
>NW_019747084.1:0-204 GCF_002891405.2 Cryptotermes secundus | reverse complement strand
GGGGGCTCTTTCCCAGGGGATGAAGCGGCCGGGGTGTGAAGCTAAACACTCACCTCCAACCAGTGCTTAGGTCAAGAAAAATGTGGATCTATACACGCACTCCCCCATACGCCTTAATGGCATAGTGCTTAACTAACTTTACCTTTGCTTACAACTGATCGATGTTTATGTTTCAACTGGTTTATCATTTCGAGATGGAGTCGG
>NW_019747083.1:0-204 GCF_002891405.2 Cryptotermes secundus | reverse complement strand
TTTAGCATAGTGCCTCAACCAACTACGCTACCGTGTCCGGACGGAAGAACTGACCTAATGTAATACAAGTTCCGCAAGGTTCCGAACGCATCTAAAATCATTTCTCACACACGTACATGAATCGATTATCGAACATCTGACAGAATATTGCCAAAAATGATCTGCTAATACGAGTTTTAGAAATAATGTTTACGTATTCATTTC
>NW_019747082.1:0-204 GCF_002891405.2 Cryptotermes secundus | reverse complement strand
CTTAGACCGCTCGGCTACCGTGACCGACTAATTGGTTAAGTACAGGGACAAATTTACCTTTAAAGGAAATAGTGTGGCTTAAATGCAGCTATCTCATGATATGGAGCAGTAGAGGGCTATTGTGAAGACTCTAGTGTGTACCTTCAGATTTTTTAAAATTGTACTATCAATTAATTGACCACTTATACACAGAACTCGTAATTA
>NW_019747081.1:0-204 GCF_002891405.2 Cryptotermes secundus | reverse complement strand
TCGAGGTGGTGTTCTCTGTTCGGTTCTCCCGAAGGGGAGTCTCAAATCTGAGATAGTAAAATATGGTCGCGAGCTCCAAGGAAATCGGACCCGAGAATGACTGCGCTGGCAAGACCAGCAGCATATACAAAAGACATACCCGTACTCTCGGAGGGTGCCCCCCAAAAAAACAAGACCATAACTGTCAAACAGTAATAAATATCT
>NW_019747080.1:0-204 GCF_002891405.2 Cryptotermes secundus | reverse complement strand
TTTTTTTGGGGGGGGGGGGATTATAAGTTTTGAAAATTATTTTGCATTTGAACCCAACTGTTGATTAATCTATTACAATGTTTTTACCTGGCACAGAATTTTTCTGAAATTGTTTCCATATATGTTTTATCACCCCATGTACTTTCTTGTCTTCTTGATAGCATGATTGCTTCATTTTCCCAGATGCATCTTTGCCCATTGTCA
>NW_019747079.1:0-204 GCF_002891405.2 Cryptotermes secundus | reverse complement strand
TGGACGATGGAAAAAGTCCAAAAACCCAGTAAATCTGTGTGTTATCCATCATCGTCAGAACCCTTGAGAATCTACAGGAATAGTCAAAATTGATAAATACGTATTTAGTGTGACGAGAGGTTCTCAATGACGTTATGTGACTGCAGCGCAGTCTGGAAGACGTTTACTAGCGTCACAACCCATTTGGTACAGCAAATTTTATCT
>NW_019747078.1:0-204 GCF_002891405.2 Cryptotermes secundus | reverse complement strand
GCGATGAATGAAATTTCCAAAATCCAACTGAGCCTACTGGCTACTTAAACAGAAATTCATTCAGTGAATTGATATGTCACACATTTAACGTATTTGAAGACGGTTTCACACATGAAAAATTCATACAACTGTTACACGATATCGACAGCCCAAAAGTACTGTAAGATATCTATCCATTGTCAGGCAACGGGTCGCTGAACACAT
>NW_019747077.1:0-204 GCF_002891405.2 Cryptotermes secundus | reverse complement strand
TCAATAATTTGGACAGTATTCCATTTAATAAGAAGAAATCTTTCATATATTGTCTGTAAGTCCTTATATTAACGTAAAATCGTCAAAGAATATTCTGAATAAACAATTCATAATATAGTTTGAGTTCGTTAATAATTTGTGTAAATTTTATTATTTAAGTTAAAATTACTGAACATTTTATTAAAATTCATTAAAAGATATAGT
>NW_019747076.1:0-204 GCF_002891405.2 Cryptotermes secundus | reverse complement strand
GAATGACCTTCAGAGCTTCTGTCATATTACTCCTGATATCATCAATGTCGTCAAAATGCCTTCATTTCAATATTACCTTTTTCTTCGAGATAAAGAAGAAGTGTTTGGGGATTAGTTCTGGTGAATATGGAGGATGTTACAGAACAGTTACTTGATTATTATCTAAAAACTTCGTAACAGACAGTGCCGTATGAGCATGTGCAT
>NW_019747075.1:0-204 GCF_002891405.2 Cryptotermes secundus | reverse complement strand
TGTTATCATCTGAGGTACTTCGCTGTGAAGTCTGGTATAATTTTACCTAATTTCTGAGGCACATGCTGAAGCAATCATCTGAGTTGAACAGTAAACCAAGCAATCAAATTTCTTGCTTTTATCTCGGCTTAATCTTCGACCCTATAGACGGAGGCAATATGCTCTTCCGAAATTAAGAAAAATTACATGATGTAACTTTTTCAT
>NW_019747074.1:0-204 GCF_002891405.2 Cryptotermes secundus | reverse complement strand
CTCTAGATCTGTAGCCAGGAACTCTGACCTCTAGACCACAGAGGCTGTGCTAATAATTATGCACAATATCATTAAATCTATGGAGGTGTAGCTCCACACAGTATTATCCTCTGCATTAGATGGAGGTCAGTTGTCAGCCTTACACGCCGGCTGCCTTACCCCTGGTATAGGAGAGTAGGTTAACCCTAGGCCCTTTCTCGATTC
>NW_019747073.1:0-204 GCF_002891405.2 Cryptotermes secundus | reverse complement strand
GCTAAGGTTAGTCTTAATTTCATCATCACACTGCCAAATAACTGTGTAATGTATGTACAGGGTGAGTCTGTAAATGACTAATATATTTAAAAATATAACTTCCCTGTCAATATTCTATCAGTTTCCTACTGTGACTCTAATAGGCAACACTCAAAAATATATTACAAAATTTACTCTATGCACTTGCCAGCATGTACGCTAGCT
>NW_019747072.1:0-204 GCF_002891405.2 Cryptotermes secundus | reverse complement strand
ATTTACCATAAAACAGTAAACTTATAAATTACAGTTTCATCACAACAAGGAAAAGAAAACATTTCCAGCAATGCTGAGTGGTGCAGACTATATCTGGATATACTGTACATAATATTTTATTTCAGGAATCTATAAACGTTTTGGAAATACTTTTTATACAAAAAAATAACACTATAATATTTTGGAAGGTATTTTCTTTCAAAT
>NW_019747071.1:0-204 GCF_002891405.2 Cryptotermes secundus | reverse complement strand
GATCTATCCAATACATACCATCCCAACCTATCTCTCTAAGATCCAGTCTAATATTGTCCACCCACATACGCCTTATTTTTCCTTATGGTCTCTTTCCTTCTGGTTTTCGCACCAATATCCTATACGCATTCCTCGTCTCCCCCTTTTGTGCTATATGAGATGCCCACCTCATCCTCCTTGACTTGATCATTCTAATTATAATTG
>NW_019747070.1:0-204 GCF_002891405.2 Cryptotermes secundus | reverse complement strand
TTTTTTTTTTCCTTGGGGAAGGTTTTTCTTTTTGCATCACGTCTTATTGCCATACGACTTTTAACACTATCGAAATTGTAAGAAAGAAATCCATTTTTGGAAATCTTCCTGAGAAGCCGCCAGTTGTGCAGTTACTTAAGAACTTACCATTTTATGAAACCCGAAGATGCATTATCGTGTTCACAAGAGCCCTCCACTGGTCCC
>NW_019747069.1:0-204 GCF_002891405.2 Cryptotermes secundus | reverse complement strand
TCTCACTACTTTCTTGCTCTTCACCTCTCTTACTCTTAATTTACTTTCTTGTTTCTCCCTTTACCTCTTACTCTCTTAATTTTTTCTGTTACTTTAGTCGTTAATTTCCACGTCTCTTAAGGCACGTCCACATTACTTGTGCTCATGCTCGCCAGGCTCGTGCTCGTCGGGAGGCTCGTCTGGCTTTTACTTGTGCCCGTAAAT
>NW_019747068.1:0-204 GCF_002891405.2 Cryptotermes secundus | reverse complement strand
TGAGGGTCCCACATTATCTAGAGAGTCGGCTCAAAGATGGCGGTATGGTTGGCAGCCTTATGCGCCGGGAGCATATATTATTTATACATATTGTCAAGTGTGACTAGACACGGTGTTTGAATTGACAATTTCATTTATTAAACGTTTATGACGTATGACTGATTAAATCATGTGATAGCATATTGAAATCTGAGGTATGACATA
>NW_019747067.1:0-204 GCF_002891405.2 Cryptotermes secundus | reverse complement strand
CTTCCTCGTCTTCTGGTCACTTCTTTCCTCCCCTCCGGTTTGTTTTGTCTCCAGAGGATGTAGATTTGAGAACCTAATTTCTGAAGTGGAATAATTCTCAAAATAAATTATTGCCCTGTTATTTATTCGAGTAATGTTGATTTCCTTCAATACCTGTCTTTTCATTTCAGGTACAAACATTTTCTTCGAAAGCTAATCATAATA
>NW_019747066.1:0-204 GCF_002891405.2 Cryptotermes secundus | reverse complement strand
ATGTAGAGTCCCGATGGTGGGCCATGCGGCCAACAATCGGCCCGGAGGAGTTTACTGAAACGTACAGAAATCACTGAGAGCGTAAGTAGAGAGGATACTTGCGATAAATGAACAGAAAGATTAGTCCTAATTGCATAATTTCACTGGAGTATATATATTCTCCGCCGGTCACGGTAGCCGAGCGGTCTAAGGCATGTACTGTTT
>NW_019747065.1:0-204 GCF_002891405.2 Cryptotermes secundus | reverse complement strand
TTTCGATGTCAAACTTTCTATACCCTGCAATGAAACTAACCCTAAAGAGGCTAAAGAGAGTAGTCGAAATTTTCCACAACTTCTACTCAACCGCCACAATATGCCTTTAATCTTGGGTTTTCTAGACCGAAGCCACAATTTTCTTTTCTTTTCTTTTTTTTATTGCAAATTTACAATCTACTCCATAGTAACAATATGAGTAAT
>NW_019747064.1:0-204 GCF_002891405.2 Cryptotermes secundus | reverse complement strand
AAATCGAATTTTGATTCCAGAAAGGTGCAAGAGATTTTCTGTCATAACTTTCGCACCGTCTCTTGTGGCCCACCCAGTCTCCTATACATATGTAGTGGGAGCTGTTTCACCGGGGATAAAGCGGCAGAGACGTGAAGCTGACAACTCATATCCCTACAGTGTAGAGGTTAAGAATAGTGGAACTGTACTCCCACTCCTTCAGAT
>NW_019747063.1:0-204 GCF_002891405.2 Cryptotermes secundus | reverse complement strand
TGGAAAGATTACGTTTCTTCTCCGCAGTGTTCAGATCGAATCTGGGGCCCACCCCGTCTCCTACCCAATGGATGGGGGAGGGGATTTCCCCGGAGGGTTAAGCGACAGGGGCGTGAAGCTCCATCTAGTGCCGAGGTCAAGAACAGTGAACCTATACCTCCACTCCCCCTTATGTCTTCACGGCATAGTGCTTAAGCACAGGGA
>NW_019747062.1:0-204 GCF_002891405.2 Cryptotermes secundus | reverse complement strand
TCAATCTGGCTCAGGATAAAGACCAGTGGAGGGCTCTTGTGAACAGTAATGGACCTTTAGGTTCCGTAAATTGCTGGGAAGTTCCTAAGTAGCTGCCCATTTGGCGGCTTCTCAAGAAGGGCTCAGCTCCATGAAGTTATTGAAGATTAAGTTCCTGCATTAAAGAGAAAACTTAAACCGAAGTAAAATGTTTGTGTTCCTTAT
>NW_019747061.1:0-204 GCF_002891405.2 Cryptotermes secundus | reverse complement strand
CCCCTGCCATTTTCATAAACTAGTGGAGTCCTGGAGTGTTTCGTCTGGGACCTATCCTTCACCACCAGCTGGTGTAATCTGATCTGCATGAGGGTTCATGTCTCGAGACATTGGGCTGCAAGTGTAGTTTTTAGGGAGGTTTTAAGAAGAAGAGGGAAATTGAAGGGTGCATTTTGTCTGGGTTGGGGCTATGGGAAGGCTGGC
>NW_019747060.1:0-204 GCF_002891405.2 Cryptotermes secundus | reverse complement strand
CTATCTTGCTATCTTTGTGTTGTTAGTTGGCTAGTTTTGCGTTGCTAGCTTGCAAGTTTGGGTTGCTAGCTTGGTAGCTTTGATTTGCTAGCTTGTTAGCTTTGCATTGCTAACTTGCTTGCTTTGCGTTGCTAGCTTGCTAGTTTTTGTTTGCTAGTTTGGTAGCTTTTCCTTGCTAGCTTGCTAATTTTTGTTCTAGCTTTC
>NW_019747059.1:0-204 GCF_002891405.2 Cryptotermes secundus | reverse complement strand
CATAAGATCCTTTGCCCAATTCATTATTCACTCCAACCTTATACCATTAGACGATATGCAATGTAGGCTTAGTTACCGACAGCATTGTTAAATAAACAAAAAATAAATAAAACTATGTAGGACATGAGCTAGCAATTCTACTAAAATCATGAATAAACACTCAGTGCCAGACTAGGAGTGTTACTCGTATTGCTGCATTACTAT
>NW_019747058.1:0-204 GCF_002891405.2 Cryptotermes secundus | reverse complement strand
AGGAACATGTCTAAGAATAAGCCAAGCAATAAATTAGCGTGAAAGCAGGTGGCAAGCAGGACCAGAGTTACTTTTACGCTCGTTTCTTTCTTGGCATATTCTTCGACCCTGAAGATGGAGGCCACAGGTTCCTCCGAAACGTCCGTTAACTATCAACGAATCAGGCGGAATTTTATCCCAGAAGATAGAACTCTTGTTCCATAT
>NW_019747057.1:0-204 GCF_002891405.2 Cryptotermes secundus | reverse complement strand
CAGAATTCAGCAATTATACTTTCTAATAACATTAATAAAGTACACTATGATCCTAAGAACATGTATAGAGGTTATGTAATGAGGTTAGAACTGTCCCAGAGAGGTTAAACTTCAGAATCAGGTTTAGGTAGACATATAGGTTGTTGATACTGAGCTCATTTCAGGCAAGTACCAGTGTCTTTAATGGAGTATATATATATATAT
>NW_019747056.1:0-204 GCF_002891405.2 Cryptotermes secundus | reverse complement strand
TAACACATCTATTGCACATGTTACAGCCTATGTAACCATCATCAGGTGCATTAAAATTGTGTCGAGCTTTGGCGATCCATTCATGAGTCGTGTGGCTGTTGTAGATACAGTTCCGTTCAAATGAATGCTTGGTGAAAATGAGAAAGTGGGCCGTCACAAACGCTCGTGACAAAGTAACCTTAATTCCATCACTTCTCCGTATAT
>NW_019747055.1:0-204 GCF_002891405.2 Cryptotermes secundus | reverse complement strand
CGCGAGACGTAAGTCAAGACGAGCAGGAGCAATACCGCTTGAGCCAACTTGATCTACGGAATCGACCTTCAGTTTATTTGGAGCGGTATTTAATGTATTAAGCGTAGGAACAACTTTTCCTTCATTAAGGAATTGCATATGCCTGTACGTTCCTTGTATACAGTTCAGATATCTATGTTAAAGGCCTGTATCTTCCGGGATATA
>NW_019747054.1:0-204 GCF_002891405.2 Cryptotermes secundus | reverse complement strand
CTAACAGAAATGAGTACCAGGGATATTTCAGGGGGTAAAGGGCGGCCTGCGCGTATGGCTGACAACCTCACCGCCAACTATGAGCCGATTCTCTAGAAAATGCGGGAGCCTCAGCACATCACAATCCTATGGGCCTTCACGGCCTCTTACAGGTATACCTTTACTTTATTTTTACTGGTGTTTGTCTACATGTGGAGCAGTTAT
>NW_019747053.1:0-204 GCF_002891405.2 Cryptotermes secundus | reverse complement strand
ATTTCAGAGATCTTATAGATCTCCCATGCATTTCCCATTCTTCCATCCATGCTACATGTTCTATAGTCTTCATTTATTGAGCCTGACTCTGTTTACTGAATGCATACATCATGAAAATCCTTCGTAACTTATTTTCTCCAGCACATACAAATTCCACTTATCACAGAGGCAGCGCGGTCTAAGGCATCAATTGTCTTCTCCCGT
>NW_019747052.1:0-204 GCF_002891405.2 Cryptotermes secundus | reverse complement strand
TAGCAAGCAGAGTTCGGCTTGACCCTGAAGAGGGAGTGGACATTTACCTCCGAAATATTGGTCGAATTTCAACATGTTTAACGAGGTTGTAACCCATAAAATAGAATCATAATACACAGGGTGATGTGAATTTTAAATCTCATATAGCTTAGTTATGTTACGATACTGTATCATATTCGTGTGTTTTATAAGTTTGAGTCACGT
>NW_019747051.1:0-204 GCF_002891405.2 Cryptotermes secundus | reverse complement strand
CCCATGTCACTCATCTAAGCCAATGGTTTCAGTGTAGACAATGACAGCCTGAACGTTCTATATGCCTCTGCCTTGTAGTCTGCATGCATGCCTGGGGCATTAGCATCACAATGACCAGCCTTCTGGCCACAGAAGTAAACCTGTGTGACAGACAGGCTCTAAATATATGGCACACAAACCAAATGTTCTACCCCACAGTGCCAA
>NW_019747050.1:0-204 GCF_002891405.2 Cryptotermes secundus | reverse complement strand
TGGCGTCTCTACAGCAGTGTTGCCACCATTAAAGTTCCAACCCTCATATGTGTATGCGGTGGGCCATAAAATCCTGCCCTCGCACTGTGACTTTCAATGATCCATTGTGCTTCCCTTTCAGATTAACCCTTCATTAATCCTACACTTCGAATGAAATTATGTGTAGTCTCCCTGTGTGCGTGCCGCTGCTTATCTTTACTACGT
>NW_019747049.1:0-204 GCF_002891405.2 Cryptotermes secundus | reverse complement strand
GGCCGCCGAATAAGGCTGACATCCTCACCGCTGTCTGTGAGCCGACTGTCTAGAGAAAATTTGGGAGCCTCGAAGTCTCACAACCCTATGGGCCTTCATGGTCTGTTACCGGGATAGCTTTACTTTATGAATAGATCATACAGATGCTAAAGGGGGCATGAGGTAGCGTAGTTGATTGAGGCACTATGCTAAAAGCCAGAAGGT
>NW_019747048.1:0-204 GCF_002891405.2 Cryptotermes secundus | reverse complement strand
GTCGTGTTGTACGTGAAACAAGCAAAAGGTAACCATTCGTCCCAGATATTTAGTTTTGTATCCCAGAAGCAACGTAAATTATTGGGAAGCGTTTTATGTGTTCTTTCTAAGGCTCCATTGCTCTCTGGGTGATACGCTGTTGTGCAAATTTTCTCAATTTGGAATAACTTACAGATTCGTTTAAAGACGTCACTCATGAAATTA
>NW_019747047.1:0-204 GCF_002891405.2 Cryptotermes secundus | reverse complement strand
GAAAGCTGTTGCAAGTACAGAGGCCTTAGGTGGAGTTAAATGAATCAAGTGGAGTAACACGAAGTGTCTTTGTTCCAGTGCAGTGAAACGAACACAAGCAAGTGCCCTTTTATAACTCTATATGTTTGGATTTGCACCGTTTATTGTATGTAATTTGAGTTGTATTGTTCCCTTATGTTATAGACTTTCCTTGTCTGTATCAGT
>NW_019747046.1:0-204 GCF_002891405.2 Cryptotermes secundus | reverse complement strand
AGCTCCAGTCCTGTCTGATATTCCTAATGGTGTATTCAGAAAAAAAGTTAAAAAGAAACGGCTGTTTTATACCGTTCTGAACAGTAAATACACGTACATCAGTAAATATGAAGGCTTGCTTACAGGGGTATTGCAGTGATTCTCGTCCAGCTGTATGGCATTCATTGAGAAAGTACAGTGGTTCCCTCTTAACCGATTCATAAA
>NW_019747045.1:0-204 GCF_002891405.2 Cryptotermes secundus | reverse complement strand
TGAATGAATGAAAATTTTATTAAAATTGATAAATTATTTTAGTAAATAACAGAAATATAAAGGAATTCCTTACTTAGTGTGGACCATTTTATGTATTGGTAGAACCTATTTATCTTAACTTGAAGAAGTCATGAATTTTAAGATAAAATTATATAGATCTTTTTGAAATTTTTCAAAATTCATTAAAAATTTTCTAAATTACCT
>NW_019747044.1:0-204 GCF_002891405.2 Cryptotermes secundus | reverse complement strand
ACTATATAAGGGAACTGCACAGCCGCCGAAGGCAGTTAAAGTGTATCATCAGCTGCCGAAGTGAGTTCTCAAGTCAGCAGTGAACGAGTTAGTGTGTGAACAGGAGTGACACAGTTGGAGTATAGCAGCAGTCGCAGAAAGAACAACCAGACGTGCGTGTAACTGAGTAATAATTGGGAGTTTATGATACAGTGACACTTGTAT
>NW_019747043.1:0-204 GCF_002891405.2 Cryptotermes secundus | reverse complement strand
CTGAATAGAATTCAGCCGCAATGTGTCAATTCAGACTGAATGAGCTGGCAAATTTAGTGGAATCTTTTGCGCCGCGTTTTTCGTCTTGCTCTCCTTCTGATTATTATTATGTTATTATTATGAAGAGGAAGGGCACAGAGCAATCGTCACTGGCCCTATTGTTGGTTCCCACGATCCCCAAGATGGACATGGGGTATCCAAGCT
>NW_019747042.1:0-204 GCF_002891405.2 Cryptotermes secundus | reverse complement strand
TTAATTGGGTTTATGTAATAATGTAATAATTAATCTCCTGCTAGACGTTTTTATATCATTACATTTGTTGGTGTTATTACTTGCATTACTTTAATATCTACAATTTCTATTTTCCTTTGAATATTGTGGACGCTAGCTGTGAATGTTGTACTAGTTTTATCTTTATTAATATTACTAGCATAACCGTGATAGCTGGTACGTTTA
>NW_019747041.1:0-204 GCF_002891405.2 Cryptotermes secundus | reverse complement strand
GGATCTGTAGCCAGGAACTCTTACCACTTGACCACAGAGGCGGTCCACCAACATTTATCGCAGATATTAATAATCAGTGGCTCTAGCGGTAACATTTCTTACTTGCAGAAGTTTCTGGTTAGAATCTCGGTTAGAACACCGGCTATACTGATTTTTTTTTCGTTGTTTTCCTCAGTCATTCTAACAGAATGCTGGGACAGTAGT
>NW_019747040.1:0-204 GCF_002891405.2 Cryptotermes secundus | reverse complement strand
GACGCTTGGAGGTAAGAATGCTGAGTCGAAGGGGGCGGGCAGACTATAAAACGCGAACTCCCTCTCGGCAGGCAGTCAATGAGAGCTAGCCACCCTAACGAAATCACGTCACTGCCGGTAGGAGTACACCCTCCCGGAAGTTGGTCGAGTTAGCAAAATGAGGGTACAAAAATACTACAGGAAAATAGAAAGGGGATATTCGGT
>NW_019747039.1:0-204 GCF_002891405.2 Cryptotermes secundus | reverse complement strand
CCCTATGGGCCTCCACGGCCTGGTACAGGGATAGCTCTACTTTTTGTTTACCTTATACTTCTAGCATAGTTGAGAAGGTTATTGCCGTGTATTCGCTTCTGACAAACATTGTACAAATCGGGCTTTATTCTGGCTGCCATAAAGACAAGCACGGGCATCGTCCTGGTGTGGGTAGCAAATTTGATACAGTCTTTGGGTTCTGGT
>NW_019747038.1:0-204 GCF_002891405.2 Cryptotermes secundus | reverse complement strand
CGGTATACACTGGATAGGAGGCTGTCTGGGCCCCACAGCCGATCTGGATGTTGTGGAGAAAAGAGAAAATAGTGAACCTGCCGCGATTCGAACCCCCGCTGTCCAGCCCGTAGCCTGTTGCTATAACGACTGAGCTATCCCCACTCCTGATACACAGACAGCACAGAAAACGAAAAAATTAGGGGCACAGACTGACAGCAAGGT
>NW_019747037.1:0-204 GCF_002891405.2 Cryptotermes secundus | reverse complement strand
AAATTGCCATAGCAGCCTTGCTGTGGTGTAGGTTAATTTGAATGACTCGTATGTTGTGTGTAAATGTCGTGTGTATGTATGTGTTGTGGGTTCATTCTATAATGCTGGTAAAGGTGTCCTCCTAAATACCTTATTCCACAGCACTTTTTCTTTTATCGGACCTGGTTTCCTCCAAGGGAGGTCCCTGATCTAGTAAGCTCGGGT
>NW_019747036.1:0-204 GCF_002891405.2 Cryptotermes secundus | reverse complement strand
TAAAGAAGAGAAAAATTCGTTTATTGCTGCCGGAAATGGAATACGTATTCCTCAGACGTGCAGCCCGTAGCCCATCTGTACCGACTGAGCTACCGATTTAAATAATAAAGAGACATGAATGAAACATGAAGCTGCTAAGTAATGCCGTTTCAGTTCCCACTTGCTTTACAAACGTCATGTCTTCTTGGAAGTGCAAGAATAGGT
>NW_019747035.1:0-204 GCF_002891405.2 Cryptotermes secundus | reverse complement strand
GGCCGCCGCGGTGGGAAGCCAGAGACTAACCGCTTGAGCTGTGGCACGGCCAAGCGGCTCGGGTTTGATCCCAGGTCAGATCTTGTGGGATTTGAGGTGGACGGAGTGGCCCTGGGACAGGTTTTCTCCAAATACTTCGGTTTCCCCTTCCAGTTCTTATACTACTAACTGTTCCATACTCATCTACCATCCCGGGTCTGGTAC
>NW_019747034.1:0-204 GCF_002891405.2 Cryptotermes secundus | reverse complement strand
ATGGCCGTTCTCCACTGTGCAATCTGAGATGATTCTTCAGGCTAATTTTCTCAGCGAAAGGCTTCATACACATTTCGCAAGAAAATGGTAGTTCTCCATTGTGTTCTTTTAGTTGCCTGTATAGGTTATAGAGCTGAGAGAACCTTTTCTTACACACTACGCAGGAAAATGGCCGTTCTTCAGTGTATACCCCGATATGACTGT
>NW_019747033.1:0-204 GCF_002891405.2 Cryptotermes secundus | reverse complement strand
TGGACAATTCATGGATCCACGCACGTGGCATTTTGACTAAGCATGTAACACAACAAGAACAAGTATAAATACTATATATGTAAACATTCACAGAGCCTATGACAGGTTATTTACAAACCACTGACCCAGGCACAGCCTATGGGGCTATTAATTAGCGTTCCAAAGGTCCTAAGTGAAAATCGATTGCTCTGCTACCACTTGTGC
>NW_019747032.1:0-204 GCF_002891405.2 Cryptotermes secundus | reverse complement strand
GTGTTGCAGAAGAGATTTTAACGTTTGAAACTTTTTAATAATGTTTAAAAAAGCAAGTTGCATATAAGGTGGATAATAACTAACAGGAATAAATACGTGATGTGTAACAGGATGTTATGATAGAGCATTACAAATTTTTACCAGACTACTCGGCGTCACGTCCCAGATGATAATATTCGTTATAGTCATTGCTGTGGTAAAGTA
>NW_019747031.1:0-204 GCF_002891405.2 Cryptotermes secundus | reverse complement strand
TTCTCCCCTTGGGCAAGAAACTAAATTTCACAACCACAAAAAACAACATACCAAATTACAGCTTTAGTATGCCTTCATTTTAGGGTTTTAATTATGAGACAAGATAAAAACTCTGAATTTAAAGGCAGCAGGAAGTGACCAAATTTAAAATGCTCTTAACATAAATGATATAAACTCCGTCTCAAGTGCAAACAATATATTTGT
>NW_019747030.1:0-204 GCF_002891405.2 Cryptotermes secundus | reverse complement strand
TATGTAGTAACAATTTTATCAGAAATATTAGTTTTTAAACTACTTTCCATATTTTAAAAAGTTAGCTTATGAGATCACATTGTTTTCTGTGTTCGTTTGTCTCCCCCCTAACAATCTGGAATAGTGGAGACAGGGACGGTCGTTACTAGGCAACGGCTAATTTTGTTCACGCTGCGACGAATACATACGCAATGGTAAAGAACT
>NW_019747029.1:0-204 GCF_002891405.2 Cryptotermes secundus | reverse complement strand
TTTTTCAACCGACATTCCTGATTCTTTTAAAATTGTAAAAGTAAGCTCATGCCATTTTCATGCTGCCCGTATCTGTGTTCCCCCTTGTTAAGTTTTGAAGGCCCGAACGAATCTCTATGAAACTTGGTATGTTTACCATGGCACATGAGCCAGTCTCAGCATCTTACTTCATAACCTCTCCGATTAGTCTGTGTGTCTATATGT
>NW_019747028.1:0-204 GCF_002891405.2 Cryptotermes secundus | reverse complement strand
AGCCGATACAAGCAAAGGCGGGTTGGAAAAGAGCGGTGTTAAGGTATGACAGAAAAGCATACCACTTCATATCCAAGAAGTTATGATATTGTGGAGAAAGAGAGTCTTTTAAAAATTTGCGTAATTTTTTCAGCTCACCTAATCTTTCAAGAACTACACTGTTTGATCATGATCTCACCTCCGTATGTAACAGAAGCTACTTGT
>NW_019747027.1:0-203 GCF_002891405.2 Cryptotermes secundus | reverse complement strand
GGACAGTGTCAATAATAATAATAATAATAATAATAATAATGTTTATTGTAACACAGCATTGTCACAAACCTTTAGGTTTTTTAATTCAGAATGCAGCCCTGCAGTCTTGTCATGAAATATATTGTTATACATTTCAGTACACTTACATTGTAGTGCCTATGTATGTGGGGTTGTTACAGTATGATGCATTTTGTCAGGTTTCC
>NW_019747026.1:0-204 GCF_002891405.2 Cryptotermes secundus | reverse complement strand
GAGTAACAAGATTATCTTGATCCACGAATTAAGTTAAATAGTGCAATGGACTCATTCATCACTTAATAACCCTTTTCATCATCTTCTTCCTGAATTTAGCACATCTCCTTTTTCCGATTCAATCTTGTTTGGACTGTGTTGCACAGTTCTCTTTTATATTCATGCCATCCCATTATATTTCTATAAGATCCATTTTAATATTGT
>NW_019747025.1:0-204 GCF_002891405.2 Cryptotermes secundus | reverse complement strand
ACCTAAGCTAGTATATGACAAGCGAAACGAAATAATTTAAATATACTGGGATGGTCAGGTGAATTCATAATTCCATTGTAAGCTAGATACTTTTGCTCAGTCTTATGAAACATGCTTAGAACAATGAACCTGCTTACCGTTTTCGTACTTATTAATATTATGAACCAGCTGAAGAGTCTGCGCAGAAGACCTTCCTTCTTTTGT
>NW_019747024.1:0-204 GCF_002891405.2 Cryptotermes secundus | reverse complement strand
TGTAGTAGTCGAATTACAAGTATGCAGCACAACTCTTTGCATTCTTTTTTTTTTTAAATAAGTCGCCAACCATTTCAAAATAGGCCCTTTGACTCTATATATCTGCAACTTTTGAATCAACAGATCATGACTGACACAATCAGAGGCCTTTGTCAAATGACAAAAAATACCTACCACAAACTCCTTATTGTTCCATGCTTTAAG
>NW_019747023.1:0-204 GCF_002891405.2 Cryptotermes secundus | reverse complement strand
CATGCAGAGTCTTGATTTGTTACTGTCATTCCCAAATATTTGAACAACCTACACTTGGCAAGGGGTTAAGAAAAGATATGAAGGGCTCTCACTCTCTCAGAGAGGAGATGTAAACAAATGAGACAAATGAAACAGCAACGAACACTTAAAATAAACAACCAAGAAGACGAAATAAAAGAGGAACTACAAAAACAAGGTCATACT
>NW_019747022.1:0-204 GCF_002891405.2 Cryptotermes secundus | reverse complement strand
TTAAGAAGGTCAAAATTGGTTTAGTTTTCCTTAAAGAATCATAAATTCTACAAAATTTAAATAAATAAATTAATAAATTTATATCGGTAAAAAAATTTAATAGATTTGCATAAATTAAAGTGTAATCTATGACAATTTGTTGAAATTCTTTATAATAATTTGAAATCTGGAATAATTATTTTTCAAAAATTCCATATATTACTT
>NW_019747021.1:0-204 GCF_002891405.2 Cryptotermes secundus | reverse complement strand
TCTCTGGGGGTACATGCAAAGCCTGGTGTACGAGACTCCAGTGGAAACACAACGTGATCTTGTGGCAAGAGTTGCAGTAGCAGGTGGAACCATCCGGGAAATGCAGGGAATCTTTCAAAGGGTTCAACATGACATGGCCAGGCATTGCAGAACATGCAGTGAAGTCGGCGGCCGAAATTTTGAGCAACTTTTGTAATGCAAAAC
>NW_019747020.1:0-203 GCF_002891405.2 Cryptotermes secundus | reverse complement strand
GTTGCTACCTTGATAGCTTTGCGTTGCCAGCTTGCTATCTTTGGGTTGCTAACTTTCAAGCTTTGCGTTGCTAGCTTGCTAGATTTGCATTGCTTGTTTCCTTGTTATGCGTTCCTTGCTTGCTAACTTTGCGTTGCTAGCTTGCTTGCTCTGCGTTTCTAGTTTGCTAGCTTTGCGTTGCTAGCTTGTTAGCTTGCTAGATA
>NW_019747019.1:0-204 GCF_002891405.2 Cryptotermes secundus | reverse complement strand
GCTTGCCAGCTGTGTTTGCTAGCTTGCCACATTGCGTTGCTATCTGCTAGCTTTGCGTTTTAAGCTTGCTAACTTTGCGTCGCAAACTTGCTAGTTTTGCGTTGATTGCTTGCTTGCTTTATATTCTTATTTGCTAGCTTTTTTGCTAGCTTGCTTGCTTTTCGTTTCTTGCTTCCTAGCTTTGATTTGCTAGCTTGCTGACTT
>NW_019747018.1:0-204 GCF_002891405.2 Cryptotermes secundus | reverse complement strand
ACACGCACTTTGTTCTGTTAACCCATATTTTTCTGTACGCAGAACATATGAACGTAATGCAGCGATTTGAAATCATGGAGTTACTTAAATGAAAATTTAAATGCAGAAATATATGACGTGATGGAAATTTTTGATGTCCAGTTTTTTTCGACTCATATGAGAATTAACCAGAAAATTTAATTTTCTTTTACGTCACTAAAACTT
>NW_019747017.1:0-204 GCF_002891405.2 Cryptotermes secundus | reverse complement strand
CAGTACTAGAGATCTAGAAGTCGTTTGGTTCTGCAGTTAGTCCATCTCCAAGCAACTGAACACAAGGCCACTTCTCTTCCTCCACACCTTATTATATGTGTATTTAATTACACCCTTGTCATTTACTACTGTTTTACTAAATTATATATTGCTTTCACCAACTTCGCCGACAAGCAGCGGTCGCTCCGTCGGTATAGTTCGCTT
>NW_019747016.1:0-204 GCF_002891405.2 Cryptotermes secundus | reverse complement strand
GTAATGTGTTTCCTCTGAGGTACGGACTGAATTCTTATATATTATCTAGAATAAATCCAGTCTTTAGAGTGTTTAGCACCAGGCAAGGAAATCTACGGGGTTTAAATATTTTTACTGACATAAAACATCGCCGACAACAGAAAACGATAAACGAACACAAAAATAAGTGCCCCAGTTACATCCTTCACATGTAGACATTATCTT
>NW_019747015.1:0-204 GCF_002891405.2 Cryptotermes secundus | reverse complement strand
TTAGTTTCCCTATTATCATCAAAAACTTCACTGATATTCTCATCTCCAACAGCTTGAGGTTCAAAGTTTGAAATGGTAGACCTTGTTGTACTTTGTCCAAAAATTGCATCTGTTCGTAATATATGTATTTAATTGGCTTGCATGGCGCTGACCCAGATTTGAGAACTTTAGCCTTCCCCTTTGCCTTCATGTAGGAATCCCTTG
>NW_019747014.1:0-204 GCF_002891405.2 Cryptotermes secundus | reverse complement strand
AGATTGCTAGCTTTGCGTTGTTAGCTTTTTATCTTTGCGTTGCTAACTTGCTAGTTTTGCCTTACAACATTGCTAGATTTTCTTTGCTAGTGTTCTAGCTTTGCTTTGCTAGATTGACATCTTTGCGTTGATAACTTGCTAGATATTCGTTGCTAGCTCGCCAGCTTTCCGTTGCTAGGTTGACAACATTGTTTGCTAGCTTTG
>NW_019747013.1:0-204 GCF_002891405.2 Cryptotermes secundus | reverse complement strand
TATCCTGAGCCTGATTAATCCAGTCCATACTAGGCTATCTTATTCCTTTAAGATCCATTTTAATATTGTCTACACACCCACTTCTTGGTCTCCCTAGTGGCCTCTTTCCTTCCGGCATTCTAACAAATATCCTATATGCATTCCTCTTCTACATCATTCGTGCTACATACCCTGCCCATCTGATTAACCTTGTCTTTGATCATT
>NW_019747012.1:0-204 GCF_002891405.2 Cryptotermes secundus | reverse complement strand
AATTCCATCCGTTCCCGCTGATTTAAATGGTCTAAAAGTGTTCAGAGCCCATCTTATTTTTGATTGATTAATTATGACTTTGGCCACGTCCTAGTCTACACTGTCCATCTTGCTTTGGCACGTGTCCAGGTTCTTCTGACCCTGTCCATTGTCCAATACGTCAATCAATTTTGAATCAGGAAAGTGAACTCTGAATAATTCATT
>NW_019747011.1:0-204 GCF_002891405.2 Cryptotermes secundus | reverse complement strand
AGGAATTCCTCTACATTTCTGATTTTTAGTATATTATTTAAAAAACTTTAATAAAATTTTCTGTCATTTTATGTTAATTATAGGAATTTATACAAGTTTTGAACTAAATGAACTTATTTTATGAAAATTTTTCCCCGATATTCTTTGACGATTTAAAGGTAATGTAAGGATTTACACACAATATATGAAAGATTTCTTCTCATT
>NW_019747010.1:0-204 GCF_002891405.2 Cryptotermes secundus | reverse complement strand
TGGCACTGGGGCAGGTTTAATCTGACTACTTCGGTTTCCCCTGCCTTATTCAACGGTCTGCTCCACACTCATCATCTAGCATCCGGGGCTGGTACAATAGGCCAATTTATGGCCGTCGTACCAAGTGAACTCAGTCTCACCCCACCCCAAGAAACAAACAAAAAAAAAACAGAAGTGTATAACCGTTGGGATCTGTACTCCAAC
>NW_019747009.1:0-204 GCF_002891405.2 Cryptotermes secundus | reverse complement strand
TATGACACCACAAAGTCTTGTAGCTGGATTTTAGTGTTTTGAAGGAACATACTACCCCCATTTTCAGAGACAGAGTGGTTGCAGGTTCATTGCAACCATCTTGTATGACATGTATATTTTTCCCCTACTGTGACCCTGAAAATGGAAGCAGTATGTTTATCTGAAACGTTGATATTCACCTAACATTGCATGGCATCAAACACA
>NW_019747008.1:0-204 GCF_002891405.2 Cryptotermes secundus | reverse complement strand
CGGGTCTGTCTTTTGTATATGCTGCTGGCCCTTGCCAGCGTAATCTTTATTGCGTCCGAGTCCCTTGGGACTTGTGACCATATTTTACTTCCTCAGATTTGAGACTTCGGTAAGACGATTTCAAAGTCAAAGTCACATTGCGACTGATGGTCGGACGGTCGGTCGGTCGGTCGGTCAGTCAGTAAGTCTTGGTGTCGAGCCCCA
>NW_019747007.1:0-204 GCF_002891405.2 Cryptotermes secundus | reverse complement strand
TGAAAACATCGTTAATATTTTATTTTGTTATAATACTTCCAATTTTTAATTGTTATATAATCTGAACTTTCGTATTTTTACATAAGAAATTTTAAAATAGTACGATTAATAGTGTTATTTGGATTTTATGATTGCAGTTAAATGGCAGCTTTTTGTTGTTATGTATTTGCCTGACGATGGCCGATAGTGGCCGAAACATGTAGC
>NW_019747006.1:0-204 GCF_002891405.2 Cryptotermes secundus | reverse complement strand
AGCTAAAACAGAGCTTCTATTTTTTTTCAGGAAGTGTATTTTTACAATTAAGTACGTTTTATATTTATATTAACCTTTAATGAAAGTTCTTCAGAAGTTAAAGATTATAACATTTTATTACAAGTTCTTCTACCTTGACGGATTAGGATGTCTGCCCTCTTCCAATTCAGGATTAATTTCTTTGAAATTTTGAATCTAGTAGTT
>NW_019747005.1:0-204 GCF_002891405.2 Cryptotermes secundus | reverse complement strand
GTATCCAGGTAATTCTGGAGTCTCCTGACAACTGCAACCTATAGATCAAAGAGGTACTGACACTTTGAGGTCTCATTGCTCTCGAAATATTTGCAGGTCCGCAGTGCCGGTTACAGGCTGTTGTGTGTGACTTTTATAATGACGCTTTCACTTCCGAGAGTGTACGACGGCGGATGGTAGGTGAAGGCTAAGCTGTAAAGGATT
>NW_019747004.1:0-204 GCF_002891405.2 Cryptotermes secundus | reverse complement strand
CCAAGAATAACTCACGTCGTGAGGAAGAAATGATTTACAGGTAGCTGTTTGTTTAACTGGAATGTATTTTCCATGAAGCTGTTGCGTAATTATCCTTAGGGACATGTTTTCACCCTGATTCGTAGAAAGGATGCCCCATAATAATGATAATAATCTAATATATTTTCAGTTGCAAACAAAATTTGGCTCGAGGAGTATTTGATT
>NW_019747003.1:0-204 GCF_002891405.2 Cryptotermes secundus | reverse complement strand
GTCATGAATATTAGGGACACCAGTTCCATCCCCGGCATGGTAAAGTGATTTTGTCTCCTTCACAGCGTTCAGACAGGCTCTAGGGCTCACCGATTACCCTATACTATGGGTTTCGGGAGTTGTTTCCCAGGGAGTAAAGAAGCCTGGATGTGAAGCACCCCACTCACCTCCATCCAGTGCCGAGGTCAGGAATGGTGAGCTATT
>NW_019747002.1:0-204 GCF_002891405.2 Cryptotermes secundus | reverse complement strand
GAGTAAACAAGTGAACCACGCCTGAAGGGCAATTACTGGTTATTAAAACCTCAAACTCAAAGCAAAATTCCACCGCGCCTCGCGGTGCAGCAAATCAACTGAACCACGCCACACAGCGTATACAACCAAACCCGATATGCCTTACCGCGGGCACAAATACAGTAAGTCACTTACTTGCAGTTTGGCCCAAGAAACTCAAATATT
>NW_019747001.1:0-204 GCF_002891405.2 Cryptotermes secundus | reverse complement strand
ATTTCTTTATAATACTTTATATTATCATGAAACCCCTCAAAATTTGATGAAATTTAATTAATAATTATTTATTCTCAAAATTTGGATAGTTTTCTATAAAAATTGACATAAATTTCCCTAATATGAAGTAGAAATCATCAACAATTTGGAGATTATTCCATTAATAAGAAGAAATCTTTCACGTATTTTGTGCAAATCCTTATA
>NW_019747000.1:0-204 GCF_002891405.2 Cryptotermes secundus | reverse complement strand
TCCGCGAATGGCGTCCGTGGTACTGTATATGCCGTACTTGGCCTCAACCCCTATTTTGGTCCCCTTGTCTGCTGTGCCGGCCCCGAGCAATTTGGATTATATCCATGTGAAGCCTTTGGGTCCTGATACTTATTATGGTAATTTTCCTGGCTTTCCATAATTTCGACTCGTTTTAACAAGTCTAACGCTTCCCCTATGGAGCGC
>NW_019746999.1:0-204 GCF_002891405.2 Cryptotermes secundus | reverse complement strand
ATATTTCGCCTTCCACCGAAACACTGAATTTTCCTTGTGAAAAAAGATCCAATAAGCTTGATTAAGCTATTCGAAAATTATAGTTTTGACAATTTATATAGCAATCCCGAGTGTCATGCAGTATCAAAGGCTTTTTCGATGTCCAAAAACACCGCTGCTGTAGACATATTATTGTTGAAATTAAGGGTGACGTGGCCGTTAGCC
>NW_019746998.1:0-204 GCF_002891405.2 Cryptotermes secundus | reverse complement strand
AATACAACCAATTTCCAAAATTCTGTGTACGCTATGTAAAAATAAATTTGCTTACTTGTATCTTGACTCTGCGGTTCCTTAGAACCTTAAACTCTTTTGCAACAGATATCCATTAATTATCCTTGTGGCATCCATCTTTAGGTTTCATCTTCATTTTGCTAGCCTCAAGCCCAACCTCCAACCTGGAGGACCAGGGGCTACGTT
>NW_019746997.1:0-204 GCF_002891405.2 Cryptotermes secundus | reverse complement strand
CTGTCTGTCTATGGCTCTATCTCCTTTTGTTAGGCCTTGGTCGTTTTTTCAGTTTCTTAGTCCTACACACAGTCGGTAGAACTCCCTGGACGGGGATCAGCCCGTCGCAAGATCTCTACCTGTACACAGAACAACACAAACACAGAATAAATGAACACGGACATCCATGCCTTGAGCTGGATTCGAACCCACGATCCTAGAGTT
>NW_019746996.1:0-204 GCF_002891405.2 Cryptotermes secundus | reverse complement strand
GGCGGTCGCTCGGTCGGTATAGTTTGCTTGCGGACTACAGGCGACGGAGTTTGTGTTTCCACGTTATTAGAAATTCCCTGAGCTGGGTTAGCTCAGTCAGTATAGTTTCTACTTTACGGATGAATTACAGAGAATGCGTCTTTATGACGTGGTGCTTAAGTAAGAACAGCGACAACTTTTTTCCTTCACGATATTGTATTGTTG
>NW_019746995.1:0-204 GCF_002891405.2 Cryptotermes secundus | reverse complement strand
TATACTCACCATTCCCAATATATACATGTTATTTTTCGCTGTATAAACTATGTACATGACATAATCCACACAGTCATGGTAATGTGTGTGCTGATACCAAGATCATGGGTCTATGGACCTAAATGATCCAAATTCAAAGACTTGATTTTTCTATACTGTGTTTGATTTTAATTATGCCCAAGTATGCCCTCATTATTGTAGGTT
>NW_019746994.1:0-204 GCF_002891405.2 Cryptotermes secundus | reverse complement strand
GCTGCTTAATGCAAACCAACTTCATCACTTAAGTCTTTAGGATACGATTATTATTATACGCCTGTGTATTACTTACTTGGTTGTTTGTTTCCTGGGATACAACGCCATGTAGTCCGGTAAAAATCAACCGACGTTTCGGAGGAACACATCCCCTCCATTTTCATGGTTGAAGAGTTTACTCTTGTCTTACAAGACAATCAAGAA
>NW_019746993.1:0-204 GCF_002891405.2 Cryptotermes secundus | reverse complement strand
TATACAGCCTCGGCGCAAACGGCACAGAAAACAGTTCTTCTATCGCTGCATCACCTAGTTATCGCACGGATAGTGTAGAGAACACCGCTTCCCAGTTACTCCATTGTTGTGTGCTACTGTTCATCGCAAGCGCATCAATTTTGTCATTCTAATATTCCTTCTTTTATTCCTGAAATGCCTGCTGGTTTCACGTCTTATATTGTT
>NW_019746992.1:0-204 GCF_002891405.2 Cryptotermes secundus | reverse complement strand
CTTGCCAGGTTTGCGTTGATAGCTTGCCAGATTGTGTTGCTATTATGCCAGCATTGCGTTGCTAGCTTTCTAGATTTGCTTTGCTAGCTTCGTAGCTTTCCTTTGCTAGCTTGCTAGCTTTGCGTTCTTATTTTCTAGCTTTGTGTTTTAGCTTGTTAACTTTGCCTTGGTAGCTTGCTAGATTTGAGTTGCTATCTTCCTAGC
>NW_019746991.1:0-204 GCF_002891405.2 Cryptotermes secundus | reverse complement strand
TTTCAAGTTGATATAGAGAATTTCAACAAATTTTCAAGGATTCCATTTTAATTCGTGGAATTATATTAAATATTTTGACCATATTATTTATTTTTTAATTTTAACAAAATTTTAGGAATTTCATGATATTTTACGGTATTCTAAACCAATTTTGATCTACAGCACCTAAGTTATGTAATTTTAAACAAAAACTCTTTCTCTGTT
>NW_019746990.1:0-204 GCF_002891405.2 Cryptotermes secundus | reverse complement strand
GTCGGCTTATACCAGTATGCACCATGTTATGTCAGTGCTTGCCAGTCATGTGACATGTATACTGCTTGGAACCCTAAGGACAACTACGACATGGAGTGCGAGTTTCTTTGTAGTTCAATTTAATGGCTTCATGTCACTTCCAAGTTAGTTTGATGTTATGTGCATTATTAACATTACACAAACACCAAATTCCTGCCAGTTTTA
>NW_019746989.1:0-204 GCF_002891405.2 Cryptotermes secundus | reverse complement strand
ATTATACTGCTGAACAGACGTTTCAATGTGATTTATGTATTTCTTGTTGTTGATTACAAAAATGAACATTTTCTACCACCTGCAATTTTTAAGTAACAAAAGAATTTATATTAGGACAGGGTGTGCTACTTGCATCTCCTTTGCTACGTAAGGTTCTGAACGACACAGGTTACATGTTCGTCTTCAGAACATGTCATACTTGTT
>NW_019746988.1:0-204 GCF_002891405.2 Cryptotermes secundus | reverse complement strand
AATTGGAATAAGAGAAATCTTCACCAGTCACACTAGACGGAATTGGTTAATTTTTTGTGATTAGATTTATATATTCGTAGATAATAATCCTGACTAGCTCAGTCGGTATAGTGAGGAGCTAGGGACTGGATGACCGAGGAATAGGGGTTCAATTTCCGGTAACGGTAAGAAATTTGTCCCTCACCCACGGACTCCAAAGTTGTT
>NW_019746987.1:0-204 GCF_002891405.2 Cryptotermes secundus | reverse complement strand
AGAATTGCGTGGCTAGCTTGCTAGCTTTGATTTGCTACCTTGCTTGCTATCCCTTGCTAGCTTTCTAGCTTTGAGATGCTATCTTGCTAGCTTTGCGTTGCTTGCTTGATTAGAGATTCTTGTTTGCTAGATTTTGTTGCTAGCTTCCTAGTTTGCGTTGCTAGATTACTAGTTTAGCGTTTGTAGCTTGGTAGCTTTGCGTTG
>NW_019746986.1:0-204 GCF_002891405.2 Cryptotermes secundus | reverse complement strand
CATCTAGTCTCCTTAGAAATTCATTAGCCTCTCCTGAAGGGGGCTCTGTACAGGCTTAATATAATTGGGTGAGATGTTTTAGTTGCTAGCTGTATTGCCCAGATTTTGAAGTCTTGCTCCTTACAGTGATGAGAAATATCAATTTTACCAAAATGTAGATCTGTCTTAACAAAAATACACAGTCCTTTCCTCTGTAGGCTCTTT
>NW_019746985.1:0-204 GCF_002891405.2 Cryptotermes secundus | reverse complement strand
CTAGCTTTGCGTTGCAAGCTTGGTAGCTTTGCGTTGCTATCTTGCCAGCTTTTCGTCGTTAGCTTGCCAGCTTTGCTTTTCTTGCTTGCTAGATTTGCGTCGCTAACTTGCTAGGTTTGCTTTTCTACCTTGCTAGATTTCCGTTGCTAGCTTGCTAGATTTGATTTGCTAGGTTGCTAGCTTTTTTTTAACTTTGTAATATTT
>NW_019746984.1:0-204 GCF_002891405.2 Cryptotermes secundus | reverse complement strand
GAGGGAGACTAGGTTCTTTTATTTGTTGTTTACTTCCTGCAGTTACTTCATACTTTTTCTTCGTTTATATCTTTGAGTTTTTGAAGCAGTTGGTATCCATTGGATGTACTAGGTTCTTTAATATTAACATAAGTTGGATTGTATCCCTTGCGTCTTTTTCTTTTATTTTCGACTTTTTGCCAGGGATGTTTATCTGTTGTCTCG
>NW_019746983.1:0-204 GCF_002891405.2 Cryptotermes secundus | reverse complement strand
CTGATACAATATACACTAAAATATAAACTAAAATTAATTATAGTTCTGTTGTTATTTCCACGCTTTACAGTTCACTATCTCTCCCGCACTATTGTCCTTAGCCTTCATTAGCCGAATCCTGATAACGGATTCATAACAGTCTTACTGCAACTGCAGTATATTATGAAGTTTTCTTTGCACCGTCTAATTCCTTTCTTGCCATTT
>NW_019746982.1:0-204 GCF_002891405.2 Cryptotermes secundus | reverse complement strand
AAGATCGTGATGACCCAGTCAACTGCATCTCAGTAGCTGCAAAAGGCACCAGGGACCAACCAAAACAATTGCTTCATGTCAGAGGCACCATTGAACATTGCTATGAAGCATGCGAGTTGGAGATGTTTTTGAGCAGTTCTTGTGAAGGAATGCATAAATTATGTGTAAGTCCCCATTATATGATCACACATTTGTATTAAATTT
>NW_019746981.1:0-204 GCF_002891405.2 Cryptotermes secundus | reverse complement strand
TGACTTACCTTCATTCCACTTTACTACACTTACGTACCCTTCACACCCTCACAATTCACTTCACTTCGAATAGGTTTGTTCCCTTATACACGAAACAAATTATGTGAAGTTGTAGCTCGATACCTTTGCTGCAAGCTAGTGAATATTGGGCAATTAGGCGAAGAATAAGGTAAAGGTAAATTTCTCCCTGTGCTAATCGAATTT
>NW_019746980.1:0-204 GCF_002891405.2 Cryptotermes secundus | reverse complement strand
TAAGCTCTGCTTCGTAACCATGACATGCTGGTCTCTTTTTTTTTTGGTTTATTCTTCGATACTGAAGAGTGATGCAACATGTTACTCCAAACGTCGGTTGACTTTCACCAGACTATACGGTGTTATATCCCAGAATATATGTCTCTTAAACAATAAACTTTATTTTTGTATTAAAATAAATTATCCTCCTGAAGTACAGAATTT
>NW_019746979.1:0-203 GCF_002891405.2 Cryptotermes secundus | reverse complement strand
GCTAGCTTGCTAGCTTTGCGTTGCTAGCTTGCTTGCTTTGCTTTTATTGCTTGCAAGCTTTCGTTGCTAGATTGCTAGTTTGCGTTGCTAGCTTACTCGCTTTTGGTTGCTTGCTTGCTTGCTTAATTTGCGTTTCTTGGTTCCTTGCTTGCTGGCTAGGCGTTGCTAGCTGGCTAGCTTTGCGCTGCTGCCTTGCTAGCTTG
>NW_019746978.1:0-204 GCF_002891405.2 Cryptotermes secundus | reverse complement strand
TTGCTAGGTTGCTAGCTTTGCTTTGCTAGCTCGATAGCTTTGCTTGGCTATCTTGCTAGATTTGCGTTCCTTGCTTGCTTGCTTTTTATCGTTTGTTGATTGCAAGATTTGCTTAGCTAGCTTCCCCGTTTGCGTTGCTATCTTGCCAACTTTGCGTTTCTAGCTTGCTAGATTTGCGATTCCAGCTTGCTAGCTTTGCGTTGC
>NW_019746977.1:0-204 GCF_002891405.2 Cryptotermes secundus | reverse complement strand
TTTTTTGTGCATCTAGGCATTCAACCTAAGTTATTTTAACGGCAAGGCTAAATCTCTGATTATTCATATTTGAGTGGTAATGGAATGCTGTAGCACCCCTTTCCCACATATCAATACTATGATTTGAATCTATGCATGCTGCTAATTTTGTCATGCTGTACCTTTAATACTATAGTAGAACAACTTTTGAATTACTTAAGGAAA
>NW_019746976.1:0-204 GCF_002891405.2 Cryptotermes secundus | reverse complement strand
GGTATATGGAGGCAGAAGAAGGATACAATTAATATGGATGCAAAAGCTGAGGGTGTGAATTAAATTCATCTAACTCAGAACATGTTCAAGCGGTGAACGCTTATGACATGTAATGAATCACCACTTCCAGAAAAGGCTGAGAACTATTGACCAGCTGAGTCACTATCTAGTTCTCAAAAAGAAATTTGTTCCTTGGAGTTATTT
>NW_019746975.1:0-204 GCF_002891405.2 Cryptotermes secundus | reverse complement strand
ATGGGGTTTAATGTATGTATCTCTGATGGAAACAGAATTTTCTTTGAAGTTTCCCCAGCATATTCTCCATGTTAGGTGGGTCCCTTGTCACCATGGCATAGCACGTCCTCAGGTTGCGGATATAGGAGATGCCCTTCAGTTTTGGAAGGAAGCTGCGATTATATTGAATAAGCAGTCGCGGACAACCGACAAGGAGTGGTCCTC
>NW_019746974.1:0-204 GCF_002891405.2 Cryptotermes secundus | reverse complement strand
ATAGAAAACGACACAGAACTTTTATCCTTACCGCTGTTTCCGCACAACATTCTCTAAATCATAGAGGCTGCAGAAACTTGCACAATTTTGCGTAAGTGTAATGAGAACTGGTCTGATCCTGAAACATTAAGTATTGGGTATTTTTTCCTTTGGAGCTACAGCCCAAATTTGGGCCTTGGCCTACTTCCATGAAACTCTCCGTTT
>NW_019746973.1:0-204 GCF_002891405.2 Cryptotermes secundus | reverse complement strand
ATTTCAGAGATCTTATAGATCTCCCATGCATTTCCCATTCTTCCACCCGTGCTACATGTTCTATAGTCTTCATTTAATGAGCATGACTCTGTTTACTGAATGCATACATCATGAAAATTCTTCGTAACTTATTTTCTCCAGCACATAGAAGTTCCACCGATCACAGAGGCAGCGCGGTCTAAGGCATCAATTGTCTTCTCCCGT
>NW_019746972.1:0-204 GCF_002891405.2 Cryptotermes secundus | reverse complement strand
ATTTCTATCTTGGTAGATTTGCGTTGTTAACTTTGTAGGTTTGTGTTGGTAGCTTCCTAGCTTTGCGTTACTATCTTGCTAGATTTGCATTGCTAGCTTGCTACTTTTCCGTTGCTAGTTTGTTAGTTTCTTAGCTTTGAGTTGCTAGCTTGTTCTCTTTGCGTTGCTAGCTTGCTTGCTTTGGGTTGCTAGCTTGCCAGTTTT
>NW_019746971.1:0-204 GCF_002891405.2 Cryptotermes secundus | reverse complement strand
GCCTCTCAAAGTTAATAGCAACCAGGTCCTGTGAAGAAAGAACAGCCTACTTTCCTTCCACTAAATACTAAGTATTCGATATAACACGAACAGCGTCCAGCAGGTCTTCCATTGTTGCGTCTCTTGTGGTTCCACTATTCCGGCTTTCAGGCGTTACGGGTGGGACACACAGCAAAGTGATGGTACAAGCTTCCACAAGCCTCC
>NW_019746970.1:0-203 GCF_002891405.2 Cryptotermes secundus | reverse complement strand
TATCTTGTCAGCTTTGCGTTGCTAGCTTGCTAGCTTTGCGTTGCTTTCTTGCGCGTTTGCGTTTCTTGCTTGCTAGGTTTGCATTCCTAGCTTGCTAGCTTTACGTTGCTAACTTAGTAGCCCTGCGATGCTAGCTTACTCGCGTTGCGTTGCCACCATAATAGGTTTGCGTTTGCTCTCTTGCTAGCTTGGCGTTGCTAGCT
>NW_019746969.1:0-203 GCF_002891405.2 Cryptotermes secundus | reverse complement strand
AGCAACGCTTATTTAGCAAGCTAGCAACGGAAAGCTAGCAAGCTAACAACAACAAATTAGCAAGCTATCAAAGCAAAGCTGGCAATCGATCAACACAAAGCTGGCAAGCTAGAACCGCAAACCTGGCAAGTTAGCAACGTAATGCTGGCCATCTACCAACGTAAAGATAGCAAGCTAGCAACGCTTATATAGCAAGCTAGCAA
>NW_019746968.1:0-204 GCF_002891405.2 Cryptotermes secundus | reverse complement strand
AGGAAACTAAAAAGTTATTTGCTATGCAGCGCTTTCTATTCTCTTCGAGAGTTTCTCAACTAGTGCTGGATTGATGATTAGTTTGTTGCTTGTCTTTTGGTTTGCAATTTTTAATATTGTGTTTATATGTTTTATATTACTGATATTTTTCTTTTGGTATTATGCATCTTTTATTGTTATGTACCTTATAATGGTTGTTATATT
>NW_019746967.1:0-204 GCF_002891405.2 Cryptotermes secundus | reverse complement strand
CTAAGTAACTTCATTCCAAACATGGTAACTTGATGGATTTAAATCAGGGAGTTTGGCGGCCATTCTGTTGATCTGTAGCATCACTGACACTTTCAAAAGTTGGATTATATTGTAAAAGTATCTATTGTTAACATTCAGAATAGAAGATATTTTACTGTGTAATGAATCGACCAAACTGAATAAATCTGTATTTTATGGTATTTT
>NW_019746966.1:0-204 GCF_002891405.2 Cryptotermes secundus | reverse complement strand
TGAGCGATCCCGGCTCAACAGACGTTAAAATATTTTTAAAAAAAAATAGGTTGGGAATGCGTGTGCTGGATTGAACTGACTCGGGACTAGTATCCAGTGGTGTGCAAAGGCAAGCGGTACTTTAAGCCGCTGAGGGACAGTGAGCTTTTGAAGGAGGGTTCTTGATAGCAAGGATTATCTATCCCTTGCTCTGTATATTATTTT
>NW_019746965.1:0-204 GCF_002891405.2 Cryptotermes secundus | reverse complement strand
TCAGAAGTGGGATCAGTAACGCAAAGCACGTTACAATATATATAAATAAAAACGGAAATGTTGGTTTCTTACTCCTCGAAGATCTCCTAAAGTTCTTCACCCATTGCTTTGAAATTTTGACACAACGTTGCATTCGAATGCGCGAGTGTTTTTATATACCTACTAGCAGTACCCGGCCACGCGTGAATCCGGAAAGTATACTTC
>NW_019746964.1:0-203 GCF_002891405.2 Cryptotermes secundus | reverse complement strand
TAGCTTTGCGTTGCTAGCTTGCTATTTTTGCTTGCTAGCTTGCTAGCTTTGAATTGCTAGCTTGCTAGAATTGCGTTGCTAATTTCCTATCTTTGCCTTGCTAGCTTAACCTTGCCAGCATCCTAGCTTTACGTTGCTAGCTTGCTAGCATTGCTTTGCTAGCATGATAGATTTGCGTTGCTAGCTTGTTTGCTTTGCGTTGC
>NW_019746963.1:0-203 GCF_002891405.2 Cryptotermes secundus | reverse complement strand
CCCTTTTGTATGATAAACAGCAGTCTCCTGTACTACACTTGTGCTTGTGCACCGCATTAATTGTAATTTCCGAGTGAGGATTCCCCTAAATCATAATGATCAATTTAAGGATTAGATCTAAAGGTTTTTTTTAATTCGCTAGTGGGGGGTGGAGTCCAGCTGCGTCCACTCGTCACGTCGGCCACTGATTGGCTTATTGTACC
>NW_019746962.1:0-203 GCF_002891405.2 Cryptotermes secundus | reverse complement strand
GGGACTTGAATTCCGACACCTCAGTCATCCAACGTGTAGCCAGTCGCTATCCCAGCTCCTATCCAGATTAGTATCAGTACTATATCATATGAGCTACTATCAGTTGCCAGCATTGTTAAGCAAACCACAAACACCTGATAATAAGAGGAAATGTGATCTACAGATCAGATACACGATTGAGAAGACTGCTAATTTCAAAGGGA
>NW_019746961.1:0-203 GCF_002891405.2 Cryptotermes secundus | reverse complement strand
GGCTGCTTTGTCGTTTTCTCTTAATCTCTTGTTAGAATACTCGCGAACTCTTTGGCTTGGATTTATATGGCATTACATTTCTGAATCTGTGAGCATAGAGACGGTATTACCGTCACCGGATCCGGAGAATTAGAGTTACTTTGCGACTGGCAGCTTATCGCCAATCATTTCGTCTTGGCGACAAGCCCCTTGAGACCCACGAC
>NW_019746960.1:0-203 GCF_002891405.2 Cryptotermes secundus | reverse complement strand
GCTCCGGCCGTTTTATCCCCCCCTGAGAAAGAGCCCATGTTACCCATTGGATAGGAGGCTGGGTGGGCTTCAGAGCTGGTTTGGACGCTGTGGAGTAACGAAAAATCTCTTGTTTCCCCTGGGAATGAACCCTCGGCCGTCCATCCCGTAGCCAGTCACTAAGCCGACTGAGCTATCCCGGCTCCCTCATGTGTACTAAGATC
>NW_019746959.1:0-203 GCF_002891405.2 Cryptotermes secundus | reverse complement strand
GGAGGAGAAGAGAAGGAAAAGGAAGAAGAGAAGAATAAAGAACAACAGGAAATGAGATGTAGGAGGAGAAGGAATGAAGAAGGTTGAAGAAGAAGAGTAGAAGAGTGGATGGAAGAGAGAAAGAAGACAGCTGAGTAAAAGAAGCACAATGAGAAAAGGATAAAGCTAAGGAAAAGGGCAACTGTGAGGAATAAGAACAAAGC
>NW_019746958.1:0-203 GCF_002891405.2 Cryptotermes secundus | reverse complement strand
GGACACCCATTGGGTAGGAGACCGGTTGGACCCCAGAGTCGATCTGGACGCTGTGGAGAGGAGAAAATCTTTTCCCTGCCGGGAATCAAACCCAAGTCTTCCAGTCTGTAGACCAGTGCTGTACTGACTGGGCTAACCCAGCTCCTAAAAAAAAAAATTAAATTCGCATAGTGGGGGTGGAGTCCAACTGGGTCCACTCGGCA
>NW_019746957.1:0-203 GCF_002891405.2 Cryptotermes secundus | reverse complement strand
GGTTTTCTCCCGATAATGCAGCAGCTATGATTCTGCTTTCCAGCATAGCATTGATCCATCTCCATATTGCAGGCTCTATGCCCTCCAGCAGCCTGTTTGATTACATCAAATCAGGTCCTATCAAAGGCTCCCTCTATATCAAGGAATGATCCTAAGGAAATATCCTTGTGTTCAATTGCACTTTCTATGCGTGTTACCACATT
>NW_019746956.1:0-203 GCF_002891405.2 Cryptotermes secundus | reverse complement strand
GTTGAAATTATATGAATTATGTTGAAGAAGTTTAAAATTACTTTATAATTCCTTAAATTATCATGAATTCTCTAGAAATATAATTAAAATTAAATAATTATAAAAAATATAAAAAAATAATTGTATAGATTTCCATAAATTTTAGTGGAATCTTTGAAAATTTTTTGAAATTCTATATAATAACTTGAATTCTGGAATAATTC
>NW_019746955.1:0-203 GCF_002891405.2 Cryptotermes secundus | reverse complement strand
TATTACCAAGAGAAGGCTATTGTGCACGTAACAATGGATTATGAAATTTATGTGAATCAGCGGTTAGTGTTGTAATTTAAATATAATTAAGATTGAGTGTGTAACCTAGCTGCTAATAAATCGAGTCATCCGAACTAGAACTCGTCATTTCGTCACGGGTACTCCCTACACGTGGCAATACATTCCCGCAACACAGATGAACA
>NW_019746954.1:0-203 GCF_002891405.2 Cryptotermes secundus | reverse complement strand
GAACGGTTGAGCCACAGGAACAGCCGTTGCTAAGTAATACACGCGCGCACAATTAGAACATCGGGTCATGCAACCAGTTTCTAGGCAACGACTCGGTCAACACACTTCCCGTTAGACAGTTACGTCACACATCAAGGGGCAGCGGTCACGTAATCGTAATGTGATTTCTGTAGGCCCAGCCAACGCGCCAATAGAGTCGTTGG
>NW_019746953.1:0-203 GCF_002891405.2 Cryptotermes secundus | reverse complement strand
TGCTATATATTCTCACAACCAATTCTAACCTAAAATAAACCATAAAATTCCATTCTTCATCAGAATTAGTCACACATGTGAGAAGCATGTGTTCACCATTATACATTTTAAATAAATATACTTGTGTGTAGACAGGGTTTGGATTAGTAATTAAATTTATTGAACACTTACAGATTGTAACAGCTAGTAACTGTAGTGCTATC
>NW_019746952.1:0-203 GCF_002891405.2 Cryptotermes secundus | reverse complement strand
TGCTAGCAAGCTAGCCACGCACATCTAGCAAGCTAGCAACGCAAAAATGGCAAGCTAGAAAAGCAAACATGGCAAGCAAGCAACGCAAACAGGCAAGCTAGCAATGCAAAGCTTGCAAGCTAGCAACGCAAAGTAAGCAATCTAGCAACGCAAAGTTGGCAAGCCAGCAACGCATATCTAGTAAGCTAGCAAGCTAGAAACTC
>NW_019746951.1:0-203 GCF_002891405.2 Cryptotermes secundus | reverse complement strand
TTTCTCTTTCACATTTAATTGCAAGTAAAAAAAAGTAAAGTTTTCCCTGTGACAGGCAGTTGGTGCCCATAGGGTTGTGAGACGTAGAGGGTCCTACATTATCTAACAATCGGCTCAGAGATGGCGGTAAGATGTTCAGCCTTACGCGCCGGCAGCCCTTTACCCAGAAGAATATTCCTGGTACTCATTTCTGTTAGAGGCTG
>NW_019746950.1:0-203 GCF_002891405.2 Cryptotermes secundus | reverse complement strand
GAGGTCTATTATTATTCTGAACAGAAAAATAACGGTAAAAATGGTAGAAAAATAAGTGAAAAAGAGCAGTCACGAGAGAAATTAGACACATTATATTATATTGGGTGGAGGGGGCAGCATCACTGTTGAAGGAAGCGCCCGAAATTCACCAGCTTGTCCTTCTGCTAAGGGTAGTAAGAAAATGAAGACGTTAGAATGGTTCA
>NW_019746949.1:0-203 GCF_002891405.2 Cryptotermes secundus | reverse complement strand
TCCCACAATTAGATGTAGCCTTTTTGGCAGCTATCCAGATGTAGTTAATGTTCCCATTACTTCAGCGGAAGTCTTAAGCCCAATTTTTTCATTAAAGAACAAGACCTCTAGTGAATGCGATGGGTTGTCTAATAAAATTATCAAGTTATGTGGGGTGTAGATAGTTAAGCCCCTTACTCACATCTACAATCTTTCCTTAACAA
>NW_019746948.1:0-203 GCF_002891405.2 Cryptotermes secundus | reverse complement strand
GAATGCGGGCTATTTAGTTCAGTGAATATAGCGACTGGCTACGGGTTGGACGACCGAGGAGTCGGCGTTCGAGTCCCTTTAGGGGCAAAAATTTTCTCTCCTCCATATCTTCCAGGCCGGTTCTGGGCCCACCCAGCCTCCTATCCAATTGGCACCTGGCGCTTTTTCCTCATTGTAAAGCGGCCGGGGCGTGAAGCTGTCAA
>NW_019746947.1:0-203 GCF_002891405.2 Cryptotermes secundus | reverse complement strand
GACTGTCTTTTACACAAGGGCAGATGTATTTGAGAAGTGAGATTTTCACGGAGGTGAATTAGAAGACTATCGTTATCTGGTGGAAAGATACAAGCGAGCAACCTGCTGCATCCTCCAGTGTAAAAGAATTTCCTGCCCTGAAAATGAAGGCAGTGTTTTCCCCGTGACACGCTGGCACCTACGCTACGCTGCGTCACCTTCAA
>NW_019746946.1:0-203 GCF_002891405.2 Cryptotermes secundus | reverse complement strand
CGCAAAGCTAGCAAGCTAACAACGCAAATCTAGAAATATAGCAAGGTAGCAACGCAAAGCTAGCAAGGTAGCAAAGCACAGCTAGCAAGCTCGCCTAGCGAACCTAGCAAACTAGCAAAGCAATGGTGGTAAGCTAACAACTCAATGCTGGCAAGCTAGCAACGCAAAGCTGGTAAGCTAACATAACAAAGCTGGCAAGCTTC
>NW_019746945.1:0-203 GCF_002891405.2 Cryptotermes secundus | reverse complement strand
TCCACTTGGTACCGCGGCTACTTCTGGCCTATTGCACCAGCCCCGAATGATGATGATGGTGATTGTGGAGCAATCGGAGCAATGCGAGGGGAAACCGAAGTACTGGAAGAAAACCAGCCTCAGTGCACTTTGTCCACCACAAATCCCACATGACCTGCCCTGGGTTCGAACCCGAGCCGCCGTGGTGGGAAGCCGGCAACTAA
>NW_019746944.1:0-203 GCF_002891405.2 Cryptotermes secundus | reverse complement strand
GTATAGTTCGCTTGGGAACTACAATCATGGAGTTTGTTTTTAGTTTTGACAGAAACAATAAATGTTTTATATACACAACACAACAGGATACAACAACACATAAAGATTATAGTTTTCAAGCTTTTTGATAACAATTTCAACCTCAAACATAGAGAATGCTAACTGAAAAGTGAATTCAGTCAAATCAATGTTAGGTTTGTAAA
>NW_019746943.1:0-203 GCF_002891405.2 Cryptotermes secundus | reverse complement strand
TTGGCTCAAGCAAATGTGTTTTGCCATAATTTACCTGATTTGATATTACCGCACGCAGATCTCAAGTGACACATTTTCATAACTTCTCCTCATTCTAAGCTATATTGCTTGAGATATGCTGAGACTGCTCCCTTTCATACTTTTCCGAATTGCTATGCATAATCATGATATTAGTTCATTTGGTGCTGTTGCCTGTGATTAAA
>NW_019746942.1:0-203 GCF_002891405.2 Cryptotermes secundus | reverse complement strand
CAAGCCACAGTGCCTCACGAGAAAAACAAAGTATGTATAAATTGTTCACAAAGACAACACGCTTTACAGGTACAGAAAATCGTTAAGTATCAGTACTGCACCTACCCGGCACGAAGTGTCCCAGCGCTTAAGACACCATGAAGACATGGGGGGTGGAGTTATAGCTCCACACATTCCTGAGCTCGGCGCTAGATTTAAGTGAA
>NW_019746941.1:0-203 GCF_002891405.2 Cryptotermes secundus | reverse complement strand
TTCTGCGTGGTCCGTGCAAAGTGGTTATAAAGAAGAGTTCAGTTGGGTCGAGTCGAGTTTCGAGACGACAGCCTGCCAGGATATGCGCTTTGGAGCACAGGAATTGAACTGAGTGGAGTCTTTGGAATTGGCGGTTGCAGTATAATGGCAAGAGAGGAATTAGACGGTGCAAAAAGACTTCATGTGTGATTTGAAGTTACAGT
>NW_019746940.1:0-203 GCF_002891405.2 Cryptotermes secundus | reverse complement strand
ACCCTCCTATCAAAGATTACACCGAGATATTTTACACTATTTACAGATGGAATATATCTTCCATTCAGTGTAAGGTGGTACACAGGCAGATGACAACTGCAAGAGAAGTAGTTCCCATAAGTTTGATCTGTCGCATACAGACAGGAGTCGTCTCAAAGACGGGTGGATGAAATTGAACAACTGAACAATATGAAAAATGAAAC
>NW_019746939.1:0-203 GCF_002891405.2 Cryptotermes secundus | reverse complement strand
CCACATTCCAGAAGACTGCTTTCTTCAGACTTCATAGTGATTTGAAGTGCTAGTTTCTGTATTGAGATCTATTGCCAGAAGGCGACGGGTGAAGATGGAGAATCCTAGTGCATGTGCAGTGGTGAACTGTAAATGTGTAGAATAGTGATAGCGGTATAATTGAGTGTGATTAAGAGAACTTGTAATCGAAGTGCCAATAAATC
>NW_019746938.1:0-203 GCF_002891405.2 Cryptotermes secundus | reverse complement strand
CCAGCACTTGTTCAGTAGGACATTTTTCATAAAGAATTAGGTCATGACGTCATAATGAGAGACGTACGTTCACTTACAGTACATCTTTTAGACGCTAAATTTTAATGTCGACAACGCTCAGTACAGAAAACTGAAGCATCTGGAATAGCGTAGTCGGTATAGCGACTGGCAACGGGCTGGACGACTGAGGGGTCGGATTTCGA
>NW_019746937.1:0-203 GCF_002891405.2 Cryptotermes secundus | reverse complement strand
GGGTGTTTCCATATTTTTGTCCATCCCCTGTATTTTGCAGAAACGCCATTGCTCAAGTTTCACCCTCTGTTAGCTTTATATTGATGCAAATATGAATGTATTTTCATTTCTTTCGTCTTACTCTAGCTCACGCTGAATTCTTATGGCAGAAACAGCTATTAAAATTCAAAATATTGTCACGTGCATCATTGACTATAGACGGA
>NW_019746936.1:0-203 GCF_002891405.2 Cryptotermes secundus | reverse complement strand
GACCTTAACTTCCACCTATGATGACGTGACACAGCAAGTATTCCAGCTTCTGGGGCCAGAGATCCTCTGAGAGCAAATTTCACAGGCCACAGCCAACATCAATGTCACAGCTGTAACTTCACGAGTTACTATGCTGTTAAGCGGCCTCCGTAGTCTAAGGGTAACATTCCCACCTCCTGACTCAAGGTACGCGGGTTCAAACC
>NW_019746935.1:0-203 GCF_002891405.2 Cryptotermes secundus | reverse complement strand
GTGTATATCGGAGAATGATATTGTAATGTGTAGACCCATTACTGGGTAACGAACTCGAAACAACATCCGCTGCTAGGAAACAGATTCTTAACACGCAATAATACGCAGACGTTTCTGAGTAACGCATACACAGACAAATATGTTCCCACGGAAACGACTGGAGTACAACAGTGAACGGTGTTTTAGGGGAGTCTGTGAAGAGA
>NW_019746934.1:0-203 GCF_002891405.2 Cryptotermes secundus | reverse complement strand
CAAAATCTTGAGAATGAACATGTTCGTGGTACAGGATAAGGCGTATCCAGGTATAGAACATATAAGAGGCTTAAACTTTGCGCAGGTGAAGCTTAAGACTATTCAATCGTCTAAGCTGCTGTTGTAGAGTAAGATACGTAAAATAGGGTTGATTTTTTTGCAAAGCCTGTACTTACAGAGGACTCAGATATAGTGCAAAAGGA
>NW_019746933.1:0-203 GCF_002891405.2 Cryptotermes secundus | reverse complement strand
GGGCCTTCACGGCCAGGTACAGGGATAGCTTTACTTTACTTTATATATCTTGTATTCAAATCAACATCTAGATGCTAATGTACACAGAAAGTAGTCGTTTTAAGCCTATGTATGTATGTACACACGCTGTACAATTCAGTAATGAAAATGTGTAAATCAAAACAACCGAGGATTACCCTATAAGGGTCCAAACATGTAGTGGA
>NW_019746932.1:0-203 GCF_002891405.2 Cryptotermes secundus | reverse complement strand
GATTTATTAGAACCTTGGTTACACTCTTTCTTAATCACACTTAGATAAGCGCTACCGCTGATTTACACACCTTCCAGTTCACCGTTGTACACACACTAGGATTCCCGGTCTTCATTGGTCGTCTCCTGGCAACGGATCTCAACTCAGAAACTGGCACCTCAAATCGCTGTGAAGTCTTCTTGCTATTTCGTCTTCAATCTGGA
>NW_019746931.1:0-203 GCF_002891405.2 Cryptotermes secundus | reverse complement strand
GTTGGTTCAGGCACTATGCTATAAGCTGGAAGGTCGCGGGTTCGAATTCCGATAAGGTCACTGGATGTTTCAATTGAACTAATCCTTCGAACCACACTATGGCCCTATGGTCGACCCAGCCTCTAACAGAAATGAGTTATCAGGAATCTTCCTGGGGGTAAAGGGCGGTGAGCGCGTAAGGCTGTCCTCACCGCCATCTGTGA
>NW_019746930.1:0-203 GCF_002891405.2 Cryptotermes secundus | reverse complement strand
CCAGCTTTTCGTTGTTAGCTTGCTACATTTGCGTTGCTGGCTGGCCAATTTGCGTTGCTAGCTTGCCAGGTATGATTTGCTAGCTTGTCAGTTTGCGTTGCTAGCTAGCTAACTTTCCGTTGGTAGCTTGCTATCTTGCTTGATATGATTTTCTAGCTTGCTATCTTTGCGCTGCTAGATTGCTAGATTTGCGTTGCTAGCTA
>NW_019746929.1:0-203 GCF_002891405.2 Cryptotermes secundus | reverse complement strand
TGCATGGGGAAGGAGGAAGTTGTGGCTATTTCTAGGGACTGCCTACAAGCATTTGCATGGCAAGAATAAGGAAAAGCATGAAACTCCTGTCAGGATAGCCAGTTTCTGAACAGAATTCAAAGCAGGTACCTTCTAAATGCCAGACCAAACTGCTCACTTCCATGTCATATGACTATGATAATCAGGACTGAGCCACTCAATGA
>NW_019746928.1:0-203 GCF_002891405.2 Cryptotermes secundus | reverse complement strand
GCTGTCGGGAGTTGTTTACGGCTGGGTAATAACCACGGTATCCCTTGGTAACAACACCGCGGGGGAGGGGTTGTTTGCCGAGCGTTGCGCACTAATGGAAGGAGTTGGGGTATGTGACGTCACTCGAGGAAACGCAGACTTCACGTGACTCCCACTTTCCGTTGCCCCATCCACGTCACGATATGTAATACATTGGTCAGTGA
>NW_019746927.1:0-203 GCF_002891405.2 Cryptotermes secundus | reverse complement strand
GCCTGTTGACTTCCAACGGACTACACGGCGCTATATCCCAGAAGACAGAATTCTTCATAATCACCGCTGTGAGAGCCTCAGATCCTACTTTGAAGCTACATCTGACAACTCTAGCATATATAGAATCTTCATTTATTACCGAAGTTTTTAGCAAAAAATAAATGAAATAGCTAACAATAAAAAGGTAAAGGTATCCCTGTAAA
>NW_019746926.1:0-203 GCF_002891405.2 Cryptotermes secundus | reverse complement strand
GTAATTCTATGTAAATTAAACCAATTAAAAATATTTGAACGAAATGAACCGAATTTATGGATTTTTCCGAAATTCCTTCAGGATTTCATGTTAATATAAGGATTTACAAACAATATGTGAAAGGTTTCTTCTCACTAATTAGAATACTGTCCACATTATTGACGATTTCTACTTTAAATTAGGGAAAATGAAGTAATTTTTGA
>NW_019746925.1:0-203 GCF_002891405.2 Cryptotermes secundus | reverse complement strand
GCAACTGCGGCGTCCCGTGTTACGTCACTCGCGTTGCATAGCGACTAGTATTCTGGGACTCGGCTAACCTCGGCTCCCCTCGGCGCGTCACGGCTGGCGGGGCGTCATCCCTAGCGCAATATGTCACAATACTTATTATAAAGGGTTGGGGCTCAAAAGCAAATGAGCTGGAAATGGTAGAGATAACGTGAATCATCTGCCTA
>NW_019746924.1:0-203 GCF_002891405.2 Cryptotermes secundus | reverse complement strand
GTGAATGCGGTAATGAATGTTCCGCTTACATAAAGGGCAAAGAATTTATTTCGAAACTGAGTAAGTCTGCTGTCAGTGGTGTTAGGTATCTTTGATTTATTGTTCATTTAATGACGCTGATCGTACCTGAGGTTATATAGCGTCAATGATGAATGAGAGATGAAATTGGAAAGGTGTGCAAAGAAGCTGTCGTTGCCAAGCTA
>NW_019746923.1:0-203 GCF_002891405.2 Cryptotermes secundus | reverse complement strand
CGGGTGATAGATGAGTGTGGAGCAGTCGGTGGAATGAAGATTGGCAGGGGAAACAGAAGGACTCGGAGAATACCTGCCCCAATGGCACTCTGTCCACCACAAATCCCATATGGCTTCAACTGAGTTTGAAACCGGGCCGCCTCCGTGGGAAGCCGGCCACTAACCGCCTGGGCCATGGCGCGGCATGGCCATAAACGGCTTGG
>NW_019746922.1:0-203 GCF_002891405.2 Cryptotermes secundus | reverse complement strand
GAGGTTCCTTATAAGACTCACACAGTGAGACTGTTTTCGCAATGCTTTTAATAAAGGGCAACAGGGAGTTACCGGAAGAGTTACTTACTTCATCTGTTCCTCTCATACTTTACGACGTCAAGGGTTCTTTTTCCATTTTGACCATTTTACAGATGGTGGGACTCCTTGGACGAGTGATAAGCTCGTCGCAAGGCATCTACATA
>NW_019746921.1:0-203 GCF_002891405.2 Cryptotermes secundus | reverse complement strand
GCAACAAAATAGGAGCACCATCTGACATAAAAACTAAAATTTGAAATAGTATTTCAGAAGTGCAGTAAACCACATATACACGTATATGTATGTATATATATACATATACACGTATATATATATACAGGTGAGCATTATGTTGGATTTGAGTTCTCACGCTGATGACGATCTTCTGGGATATAACGTAGTATAGTTGGGTAAAA
>NW_019746920.1:0-203 GCF_002891405.2 Cryptotermes secundus | reverse complement strand
TGGCTGTTTTGTACCACTATTGATAGGACTTCCGATGTATGCATATACACATATTTGTGAAAGTTTAGTCGACCGTTTAGTACCGCTATGTAAGGTGTAGCATCGGGGGAGTTCGCTCCAGAAACTCCCACGTTCAAAGAACAGTAGGCAGAGGATGCAAAAATAATATATTTTCAGTTGTAAGACATAATCTTGGTGTCTTA
>NW_019746919.1:0-203 GCF_002891405.2 Cryptotermes secundus | reverse complement strand
GGCCAAAATATGTAAAGGTGGCCAATTTTTCATTTTCCTTTTTGTGTTCTTCGTGTTTCTTCTGAAAGTTTTGTGGGAGACTTATTTGTATGTGATTTGTAATCGATTGTTGATACCTGTTCTTCTTTAGTATTTGTCTATATTTGTTTGTTCTTGAACTTTATTTGCTTCAGTAGGAGGATATGTGTTCATGCGATTTATTA
>NW_019746918.1:0-203 GCF_002891405.2 Cryptotermes secundus | reverse complement strand
GCCGGACTTGAGCAACGCTACTCTCATTTAATAGGTCTAAGCCTACATATTTTTTAAATTAAGATAAATTTTTTGATGCCGGTTTCTTGCTGGTTGGTTGTCTGGCTTTTCGATTTTGAACGTGGAGGAAGGTATTTCATTCCGAACGTCTATAAACTTCTACCTGACCACACGGCGTTACATCTCAGAAGATAGTACTTTTA
>NW_019746917.1:0-203 GCF_002891405.2 Cryptotermes secundus | reverse complement strand
GGGGCACGCGGCAGCGTGGTTCGTTGAGGCACTATGCTAGAAGCCGGAAGGTCACGGGTTCGAATTCCGATGAGTTGGATTTTTTTTTTAATGTACCTACTCCTTCCAGCTGCACTATGACCCTGGGGTAGACTCAGCTTCTAACAAAAATGAGTATGAGGAATCTTCCTGGAAGTTATAGGGCGGCCGGCGCGTAAGACTGA
>NW_019746916.1:0-203 GCF_002891405.2 Cryptotermes secundus | reverse complement strand
GCCGACAGAGAGGAGATCGACGACGACGACAAAGAAGAGGTCCTCGATCATCATTAAGAGTGTGTTAAAATTAGTGACGTTCTGTGTAATTTTTATGTGCTGTGCCTGTTTTAATTTGCTTTAATAGTCGTGTGTGAAAATAAATTTCATACAATAATGTATGAGATGGTAACGAAGACGTAGGCGGAGATGACGACGAGGGA
>NW_019746915.1:0-203 GCF_002891405.2 Cryptotermes secundus | reverse complement strand
TTCTGGCAAGATAATAGTGCTCTGCAAGCTGGGCTAAGGAGTTCTGCTACTGTAATCTCGAATGGCAGTCTTTACCATGTTTTTCACAGAAAACATAGTTAGTGGATAAGGTTTCCTCAATTTTGCACATTCTCACAATATGTTACATGAATTAACTTTTGTCTTCTATGCATACTTTACATGCTTGCTACCATTCAGTCCAG
>NW_019746914.1:0-203 GCF_002891405.2 Cryptotermes secundus | reverse complement strand
GCAAATAATCAGGTGATGGAATCAAAGGGTAAAGGTAATGTACCAGTAATGTTGAAAGGATCCGACGATGCTCGTGAGCTGTGTAATGTGTTGTATGTGCCCGATGCCACGGCAAATCTTTCGTCTGTGAGCAACACTGTGAAAAAGGGATACTGTATTTTTTCTCTGCAGATAAAGGATGTCAGATATTTAAGAGCAAAGGA
>NW_019746913.1:0-203 GCF_002891405.2 Cryptotermes secundus | reverse complement strand
TACTGAACCTTTGGTACAATTAAGGCAATATGCACAAATTTCAGACTGTCCAGGGGAGAAATATTATGGGACGAAACGAATTTTAATGAACTGGAATACAAGAAGTCAACAAAGGTATGAGAATGCGGTTCACAATCTAATAATAACCAAATATCTTATACAAAATTAATTCTTAATTAATAAATTCTTACGATAAGTACATC
>NW_019746912.1:0-203 GCF_002891405.2 Cryptotermes secundus | reverse complement strand
TTGATAAATAACTCCATGGAGCAACGTCCTTCTTAACTATAGATATATAAAAGAAATACATTCTTGTAAGTCCAACACTTCGCAGATTGCTGGTTAAATATCAATTAGCCTGTGTATCACATATCACTCATCACTAACTCACTCATGGGGCTGAGCCGTCCTTGAGAAGCTGCCAACTGTGTAGCTACTCAAGAATTTCCCAG
>NW_019746911.1:0-203 GCF_002891405.2 Cryptotermes secundus | reverse complement strand
TTTCTTCATAGTCACCGCCGTGAAAGCCTCAAATCTTACAGAGATGCAAGGTGTTTTCTGTGGGACAGGAATTGAATCTTGAAATATTATTTAGATTAACGTCATGCCCAAATTGAGGAAGAAAACCATGGATTTGTAAAGTGATGTCTTTCATCCAAACGTGCATTTCAGATTGGAGACTGGAATTCTCCAATAGAGACGTT
>NW_019746910.1:0-203 GCF_002891405.2 Cryptotermes secundus | reverse complement strand
TTTGGGGAAGTGGTAAGACTCAGTCACTCCAGACAAATTCCGTGACCGTTTCGTTCACCGCTTTCCAATTCTCTGCCATCCAGTAATTCGACGCTATACAGGTGTCCCAGGATTAAAGTTCAATATTCTGGGGGGTCATAGTATCGGCCAGTCTAAGAAAAAAATGTATATGTACGTGTGTCCTGTTCCGAACGGTTTCCGAG
>NW_019746909.1:0-203 GCF_002891405.2 Cryptotermes secundus | reverse complement strand
AGCAAGCTAGCAACTCAAGGCAAGCAAGCTAGAACGCAAAGCTAGCAAGCTGTTAACGTAAACCTACCAAGCTAGCAACCCAAATCTACCAAGATAGCAAAGAAGCAACGGAAAGCTTGCAAGCTAGCAAAGTATATCTAGCAAGGTAGCCACATAATTCTAGCAAGCTAGCAACGCTAAGCTGGCAAGCTAAGAACGCAAAC
>NW_019746908.1:0-203 GCF_002891405.2 Cryptotermes secundus | reverse complement strand
TATCTCGGAATTTGACTGGTAGCCTTAGGAACACCACGATAAAGCTCAATCAGGGCAGATGGTCAAAGGGCAAACATTTGAATCTGCAACATATTCGACCCCGATGTCCTTTGAACCTTTTACATCACTGTTCTGAATCCATGTGAAGTTCAATGGCACTTTCTGCACGGCAATTCTGTGGTGTTACGGACAGCGGCACAGAG
>NW_019746907.1:0-203 GCF_002891405.2 Cryptotermes secundus | reverse complement strand
GTTATTTTTTCGTTGCTCGGATACTGATTTCCTTCGAAAACAATGGTGTTACTCTGTCGTTGCTTGGATACTGATTTCCTTCGACAATGATGCTCTTATTATGTCGTTGCATGGATACTGATTTCCTTCGACAATGACGCTCTTATTATGTCCTTGCATGGATACTGATTTTATTAGAAAATAATGCAGTTATTCTCTCATAG
>NW_019746906.1:0-203 GCF_002891405.2 Cryptotermes secundus | reverse complement strand
GTGAATGTGACAAATTCAGAATGCTTAGCTGGTGTGTGAGGCAGAATGAGAAGAGGTCTCTAAAGTATGGTGCTGTGCCCTGAAGGCCGACTCCCAGTAACAGGTTAAAGGAGTATTTAATTTTTTTTATTTTAGGGGTAAATGTTGGCTAGAATAGAATTAGATTTGGGAAACGCTAGTAAGACGTATGAAAGAGAATGTAG
>NW_019746905.1:0-203 GCF_002891405.2 Cryptotermes secundus | reverse complement strand
CTGGTGTTGCTCTTGTTGTGAGGTGCTATTGCGACACTCGTGCATCATCCGTAGGTTGCCTGCATTTTTGATCTGTTAATGCAGTGTTTTCTGAGGTGTGAAGAGCATGTGAATGTCATAATTTCCTAGTGCTGTTATGAGCGGGTTGCTGTGTTGCCTGATGCATTGATATAGCATTATGGCTGCACTCTCAATCTCTTCGG
>NW_019746904.1:0-203 GCF_002891405.2 Cryptotermes secundus | reverse complement strand
TAAATCATTCACCAAAATACTGTGTTAACTGCACCTGTTAGTCTATTAGGTAAGGCAACTGGGGCTAAGAGTTGGTCACTTGAGTTGCCCACACAGACATTGATGGACTATTGACGCTGATGTCCTGATGCCACTGATGTGTAGATAGTGTCATTCACGCAGACATGGGTATTTTGGAAGCTCCTGTCTCATCAGTAAACAGG
>NW_019746903.1:0-203 GCF_002891405.2 Cryptotermes secundus | reverse complement strand
GGACCCTTGACGTCTCACAACCCTATGGGCCTCGACGGTCTGTTATAGGGATAAAAAAAACACCGTGACTTTAGTCCTCAAGCGAACTATATCGACCAAGCGACCGCCGCTTGTAGGTGAAGTTAGTGCCAACTTCTGCGGATAGAGGGTGTCGTGTGGGTCAGCGCAACGAATCACCACGGCCGTTAATCTCGGTTTTCTGG
>NW_019746902.1:0-203 GCF_002891405.2 Cryptotermes secundus | reverse complement strand
CTGTTAGAGGCTGAGTTGACCCTGGGCCATAGTGCGGCTGGAAGGGTTAAGTCAATTTATATTCTGGCTTGTGGCATAGCGCCTCAACCGTGGGTCCGTGATGTAGATAGGGTGCAGAAACTAACTCATTATTAAGTGCCTACATTTTGCCCCTTCTGTGCAATGTCTGAAACTCCATGGAGTCCTTCTGAAGGAATATGTAG
>NW_019746901.1:0-203 GCF_002891405.2 Cryptotermes secundus | reverse complement strand
TGTAGCAATGGGCTACAGGTTGGATGGGTGAAGTTCCATTCCTGACAGGAATTTTTCTCTGTTGTACAGTATCCAGACGGGAACACGCGGTAGCGTAGTGGTTGAGGTGCTATGCTACAAGCCAGGTCACGGGTTGAAATCCCGATGAGGTCATTGTTTTTTTTTCATTTGACCTAATCCTTCCAGCCACACTAGGCCCTGGG
>NW_019746900.1:0-203 GCF_002891405.2 Cryptotermes secundus | reverse complement strand
CTTGGACGAGTGATCAGCGTACCGAAAGGCCTCTACCTACACACAAAACAACACAAACATAGAATAAACGAACACAGACGTCCATGCCTCGAATGGAATTCGAACCCACGACCCCAATGTTCTACCGGGCGAAGACGGTTCACGCCTTAGACGGCGCAGCCACTGTGATCTGCGGTTCTTAGACCCATACAGTCATAATTATG
>NW_019746899.1:0-203 GCF_002891405.2 Cryptotermes secundus | reverse complement strand
GCAAATTGTGTCACAGGGAGAGCAGGAAGTTCTCACGTAATATCTGTCATAATGCAGTGAGAAACTTTTGACGTAGTGCGGGGTTGTGTTCGAACTTGAAACAAGGGGGTAATTCTAACAATCTTTCTATCTGTCTATGGATTTATAACTCGTGTCGCCTCTGTGGTCTAGTGGTTAGAGTTTTTGGCTACAGATCCAGAGGG
>NW_019746898.1:0-203 GCF_002891405.2 Cryptotermes secundus | reverse complement strand
GAAAGAGGCCACAGGAAAGACCCAGAAGTAGGTAGGAGGATAATACTAAAATGGATTTTAGAGAGTCAGGATGGTGTGGTATGGATTGGATTGATCAGACTCAGGATAGGGACCGATGGAGGGCTGTTGTGAACACGGTAATAAAACTTCGGGCTCCATAAAATGCTGGTAAGTTTTTAGGTAGCTGAGCAACTGGCGGGTTC
>NW_019746897.1:0-203 GCF_002891405.2 Cryptotermes secundus | reverse complement strand
TACTGTTTGTTGTAAGCTCATCAATTCTGTCTTTCAGATATTCCCACTTTTTATTCCTGAAATGCCTGCTGGCTTCATGTCTTATGCTGTTCATATTATCCCCATTTACTTCCCTTGGACCCTGTAGCCATCGCAATTTGGCTTGTTTCCCTTGATCTACTAATTCTGAGCATCCTTCGTTGAACCATGGCTTATGCTTCTTC
>NW_019746896.1:0-203 GCF_002891405.2 Cryptotermes secundus | reverse complement strand
TTCTTTAGTACTTTGTTAATTCGCTGACAAATTAAATTAAGCTATTCCTGTAACAAGCCATGGAGGACCATAGGCTAGTGAGACGTCGAGGCTCCAACATCTTCTAGATACTCGGCTCACAGATGGCGGTAATATTGTCAGCCTTACGCGCCTGCCGGCCTTTATACCCCAGGAAGATTCCTGGTACTCATTTCTGTTAGAGG
>NW_019746895.1:0-203 GCF_002891405.2 Cryptotermes secundus | reverse complement strand
TACCTCTACCTAACGTGTATATTAAAAGGTAAAATGTAAAGCTGTCCCTGTGCTTGGCCAATTAAGCACTATGCTATGAAGGCGTATGGGGTGTGGATGTATAGATCCATGTTGTCTTGACCTCGGCACTAGCTGGAAGTGAGTGATCACCTTCACGCCCCGGCCGCTTTACCCCGGTACCCATTGTATAGGAGGTTGGGTGG
>NW_019746894.1:0-203 GCF_002891405.2 Cryptotermes secundus | reverse complement strand
TCACTGTTGACGCGCGGTCTAAGGCATGAACTGTCCTCACCCGCTGGAAAGCTGAGATCGTGGCATAGACATATGTGTACCTGCGTTATTTCTGTGCTTGTGCTGCCCTCTGTGGATAGCGGTCTTCCGAATGGCAGATACACCGTGCAAGGTACTGTACCAACTCTCTGTACAGTTCAGAATCTCAGATGAAATTTGAATGG
>NW_019746893.1:0-203 GCF_002891405.2 Cryptotermes secundus | reverse complement strand
ATGTAGGCCGAGCCGGGATAGTGTAGACGGTATAGCGACTGGCTACGGGCTGGATGACTGAGGGTTCGGATTTGGAGCCCATGTAGGGTAAGAATTTTCTTCACGTCCAAACCGACTCTGGGGTCCACCCTGTCCATTGGGTACCCAGGACACTTTCTCGGGGGTAAATCTGCAGGGGTGTGAAGCCGACCACTCGCCTCCAA
>NW_019746892.1:0-203 GCF_002891405.2 Cryptotermes secundus | reverse complement strand
GTGGGAGTGAAGGTATAGCTCCACCACTCTTGACCTCAGCACTTGCTGGAGATGTGTGGTCAGCTACATGCCCCCGAACACTTTACCCCCTGGGAAAGAACTCCCAATACCCATTGGATAAGAGGCTGTGTGGGCCCCAGAGCTAGTGGTAACACTTTGGAAAAGGGAAAAATTTAACACTGCACAGTTTGTGTTTCTTAATA
>NW_019746891.1:0-203 GCF_002891405.2 Cryptotermes secundus | reverse complement strand
ATTCAGTTGGGTCCCTTAGAAAGAGCTAGCCTCAATCACTGGATTCTTCAGCTTCTGTGCTAACCCCACCAACTAAGTCTTCTCTTCACAGACTCCCTTACAATTCTCGACCAAATGACTAACTTTTAAACTTGTCCCTTGCTCACATCTTGACATGGACAGTGTAGAAATTACCATTCACTGTTGCACTCAATCGTTTCCAA
>NW_019746890.1:0-203 GCF_002891405.2 Cryptotermes secundus | reverse complement strand
TTCTAGGACAGCCCGGTGTAGGTAAGCGCGATGCTAGGTGTGCCAAGTGTATCAGATTTACACGTTATTGCAATTACAGAATTAAAAAGGAAGTAAAAGGTAAAAGGTACTTAACTAATTAAGCTCTACGCCACAGATACGTATGGGGGAGTGGATGTATAGATCCACATTCTCTCGACCTCGGCCCTAGTTGGAGGTGAGTG
>NW_019746889.1:0-203 GCF_002891405.2 Cryptotermes secundus | reverse complement strand
TCTGAAAATCTATACGTTTCATTTCTCAGTTCTCAATAACACTTAAATTTATTTTAATGAAATTATTATTATTGTTGTTGTGTGTATGTTTGTTTGTTTACTTGTCTGCATTATTGTGTTTCCTCCAGTGCTTGCCTGTAATTTGTCGTTGCCTTTACGTTGTTTGTCCATAATGTAATTACTTGTATCTACCCTGTGCTCTG
>NW_019746888.1:0-203 GCF_002891405.2 Cryptotermes secundus | reverse complement strand
TGGAAGGCATGACATCATCCAAGAGCCATAACATGGCTCACCTCTGACAGAGCACTTTTGAATTCTGTCATAAACTGCTGTACTGAAGTTACTATTCTCAACATATTGTCTAGAGACACACTGTTTGCATTTGGAGCCTCAACAGACTGACCTGTTTCTTGCTGTTCGTATTGGCGTAAGGGCACAGGGACCCTCGGTTCCAC
>NW_019746887.1:0-203 GCF_002891405.2 Cryptotermes secundus | reverse complement strand
TTTTAATTTTATTGTTTGATTTAGAATTTGGCTGTTATAGTTATTCTGTTTGGCTTCTTTAACAAAATTTTACAGTAAACAGCCAACCACTTTCTCCTTTTCCTGACGGAAAAATAGCCAAATCATTACTGCGTGTAAACCCCATTTTAAGTGAGTGGTGCGCGTCATTAAAGTTCCCTTGCTTTGAGAAGTCAATGTTACTA
>NW_019746886.1:0-203 GCF_002891405.2 Cryptotermes secundus | reverse complement strand
TGAAGAACAGATGCGAGGGGCCTCTGGAGACTATAATTAGCAACACAGAAACACATAAACCTTCCTCCTGGGCGACTCCAACAATATTTCACGTCATAAACTAGACCCTCTGCTGCGTGTGAAGCAACCGATTCCTAGTCATGATCCTCACCGCTCATTGGCAAGCCCGTCCTCAGATGCTCAGCTGGTAAAGATATTCTCTG
>NW_019746885.1:0-203 GCF_002891405.2 Cryptotermes secundus | reverse complement strand
TCATTACCGTGTTCACAAGAGCCAGATCAATCCAATCCATACCATTCCATCCTATTTCTCTAATATCAATTTTATTATTGTCCACCCAACTACGCCTTGGTCTTCCTGGTGGTCTCTTTCCTTCAGGCTCTCCCACCAATATCTTATACGCATTCCTCCTCCCCCATTCGTGCTACATGCCCTGCACACCTCATCCTCCTTGA
>NW_019746884.1:0-203 GCF_002891405.2 Cryptotermes secundus | reverse complement strand
TGTCTCTTTGGTAATCAACATTCTGGTGAGGCTGAGCAAAAGAATGTGAGTGAGTAAAGAAGTATTATATGGACCGTTATTGTAAGGTAATGAATGTAGCAGTATTTCTTATAGTGGCATGAATGTGACAATTTGATCAAATGGCAAACGTGGTGTCGGGACTGATGATGAAAATGTCAGTAATGACAGTGCCATGAAGCATG
>NW_019746883.1:0-203 GCF_002891405.2 Cryptotermes secundus | reverse complement strand
TGTCAGATAACTGGAACACAAGCATCGCATTGCATCATGGTCAGGATAGTTACATTACATTCCTCACTTCATGACCAACCAAGGGCGAGGACAGAGATAAAACCCCAAACACAAAAACTGAGATGTGAGAGTGTGTTGCCCGGTTACAGTTGCTATATATCTTGGGGGGTGGTGACAGATGAGTCTGGAGCAATGGTAGAATG
>NW_019746882.1:0-203 GCF_002891405.2 Cryptotermes secundus | reverse complement strand
TTCATCGTTGCATGTCTGTTGTTTACGGTGAACACAGCATGTCACATTCTCATGTGCTGGCCTGGCATAAGAGGTTCCAAGAGGGACATCTGTCACTGCATAGTGATGCTCGCCCAGGACAGGCTCATCATGTCATCACTCTTGATGTTATTGCTGCATTGGATGGTCATATCCGGGCAAACCGATGGATCACTGTGGAAGAA
>NW_019746881.1:0-203 GCF_002891405.2 Cryptotermes secundus | reverse complement strand
TTTAGCTACTGATAAAAGTAGTTTTCCCTGTGCTTAATTAATTAAACACTACGCCATGAAAGCGTATGGGGGGAGTGGATGTATAATCTACATTTTATTTACCTCGGCACTAGCTGGAGGTGAGTGGTCAGTTTCACGCCAAGGCCGCTTTACCCCCGGGGGAAAGAGCCCCCTGTACCGTTGGCTAGGAGGCTGGGTGAACC
>NW_019746880.1:0-203 GCF_002891405.2 Cryptotermes secundus | reverse complement strand
GTGCCTCAACCAACTATGCTACTGCGTGCCTCAGGTTTTTATTTATAATTTCAATCAAAAACAACCAACAACCATGACGGTTACTGCTTTCTGGTACGCAGGCAACGGCATTTAGAATGGTAGATCGTTATGTACGTGTATCAACGTTTCGGTGAAATATGATACATATATCTTCAGGGTAAAATTCTTCTACCCTGAAGATG
>NW_019746879.1:0-203 GCF_002891405.2 Cryptotermes secundus | reverse complement strand
CAGTCGGAGTTTGATCGTACATGGCGTAGTGTCGTGTGGAATATTACAGCTATCAACGACTATACAGATTGCTGTACCGACAATTCTGAGAGTGATGTTGAACGTAGCGAATTAGAAAGTTATTTCGAAGGAGACCCCAACTTCGTCGGCAACCTGGGGACCACCACAGCAGCGTGGCACGAGGAGTGTGAATAATTATTCAG
>NW_019746878.1:0-203 GCF_002891405.2 Cryptotermes secundus | reverse complement strand
GCTTGCTAGATTTGCGTTGCTAGCTTGGTAGCTTTCCGTTGCTAGTTTCCTAGCTATGCGTTGCTAGTTTGCTGGCTTCGCTTTGCCAGCTTGCTTGCTTTATGTTGCCAAATTGCTAGCTTTGCGTTTCTCGCTTGCTAGATTGCTAGATTTGCGTTGTTAGCATGCTAGCTTTGCGTTGCTATCTTACTAGATTTTCGTTG
>NW_019746877.1:0-203 GCF_002891405.2 Cryptotermes secundus | reverse complement strand
CTAGTGAAGACTGAGAACACTAGTGCGTGTGTAACGCTGAACTGTAAAGTGTGTATCAGCGGCAGCGCTGTATTGCTGTATTCCGTGTTGTGCGAATAAGGTGTCCATAAATTAGTCCCGAGTTGTGAAAATGTGTCAATAAATTCAATCATCCAACACAAAACCTATCTACAATCACTAATACAAGTGACAATATATTAGTG
>NW_019746876.1:0-203 GCF_002891405.2 Cryptotermes secundus | reverse complement strand
GAGCTGTCCTTGTGCTTAATCAGTTAAGCGCTATGCCATTAAGACGTCTGGGGGAGTTCAGGTATAGCTCTAGCATTCTTGACCTCGGCACCAGTTCTAGACGAGTGGTCAGCTCCACGTCCCTGTCGCTTTACCCCCGGGGAAAGTCCCCGGTAACCATTGGCTAGGAGGCTGGATGGACCCCAGAGTCGGTCTGGACGGTG
>NW_019746875.1:0-203 GCF_002891405.2 Cryptotermes secundus | reverse complement strand
TCTGTGTACATTTATTCTGTGTCTGTGTTGTCCAGTGTGTAGGTAGCGGCCTTGTGACGGGCTGATCCCCCGTTCAAGGTGTCCTCCCGTCTGTGTAAAAAAGATTACGAAACTGAAAAAAGGGTCAGGGCCCAACGCGCCCTCTGAAATTCGGAGTGCATCATTTTTACCTTACCATACATGTGCTATGGGAACGTACTGTG
>NW_019746874.1:0-203 GCF_002891405.2 Cryptotermes secundus | reverse complement strand
GAGTTAGGCCTAGGCCCAAATTGGGGCTGTAGCGCCAGTGAATATAAAATTAGGTTGCATCGTAGTCGATTCAAACTCTTATTCATTTTATTGTTATTCTGTTGGGGGATGAAATTGAACATAACTACGGATTTTATCGTAGTTTTCTTCAGGTATAACATCAGAGTCTCATCGTCCTTATTATCCGAACTTGACTTATATAA
>NW_019746873.1:0-203 GCF_002891405.2 Cryptotermes secundus | reverse complement strand
GGCAGAACATTTCACTTATAGCAAACAGTATGTTTTTCCATGTTAGCAAATATTTCCATCATATCAGTGAAAAGGTTACTTAACTCACTTTATGGAATAGAGTCCTTGAGAAAACAATAGCTGCTCAGCTAACAGTGAAAAGATTAATTTCAATAACGAGGATCAGTAATAGAATACAGTAGTTCTTTGTGAAATCACATGTG
>NW_019746872.1:0-203 GCF_002891405.2 Cryptotermes secundus | reverse complement strand
TAGCAACGCAAAGCTAGCAAGCTAGCAACGCAAGATAGCAACGTAGCAACGAAAAGCTAGCAAGTAAAATCACAAATCTAGCAAGCTAGCAACGCAAAGATATTAAACTAGGAACTCAAAACGAGGAAGCTAGGAACGCAAAGCTAGTAAGCTAGCAACGCAAAGTTAACAAAGTAGAACGCAAAGCTGATAAGTTAGCAACG
>NW_019746871.1:0-203 GCF_002891405.2 Cryptotermes secundus | reverse complement strand
TTCTGGGAGTAGCTAATCACCTATTTTCCTTTGCTGTAACACGGATCGCATAGAAAATAAAAAAAATAATGGGGATATACAGATACACGGAGAGGAAATTTCTCATATAAGCATCATTTTATTTATTTTTTTGAAATTAAGAAAAATAAGCTAAAATGAATCTTAGAGAAAGAGGATGGGATGATACGGACTGGATTAATGTG
>NW_019746870.1:0-203 GCF_002891405.2 Cryptotermes secundus | reverse complement strand
AATTTCTCTTCTCGCTCATGCGTGCTACATGACTCGGAAATTTTCTTTCATTTTATCGTCCTGCTGATATGCAGCGAAGATTACAAATTAATGAAGTTCCTCATTATGCAATTTTCTCCAGTCTCCTGTTGTTTCATCACTTTTAAAGTAAAAATATAAATTAATTATATTATTATTTAACAAAATTAATATTTTATTTTGTG
>NW_019746869.1:0-203 GCF_002891405.2 Cryptotermes secundus | reverse complement strand
CAGGGCTCTTCCTGGGGGATGAAGGGCGGCCAGAGCGTAAGGCTGACAACCTTACTGCCACCTGTTAACTGATTGTCGACAAAAGTGTGAGCCTCGACGTCTCACAACCCTATAGACCTTCATGGACTCATACCGGAATAACTTTACCTTTCATTTAGTAAGACATGATAGTGACTTTCGTAACGTCGTATTGCATTGTCTTG
>NW_019746868.1:0-203 GCF_002891405.2 Cryptotermes secundus | reverse complement strand
CGTATAGTTGCTAAGCAACAACTCATTAATCACTTTTTCCTGCTGTAACGAAGAGTTTTGGAGGCGTCGATTTCTGTGTGGTCCTTGTCATGGCAAAGGAAAGTAGGCGATTGGCTGTTATCGGAACTTCGCGTTAACCAAAACAAGGAAAGCAGACGGAAAATGCATGTCGCAGGTTTGTCTCGAGCAACAGAATGGTGATA
>NW_019746867.1:0-203 GCF_002891405.2 Cryptotermes secundus | reverse complement strand
TCCGAGTACTTCGGTTTCCCCTGCCAATCTTCATTCCGCCTGTTACTCCACAATCACCCTCATTCTAACCGCTCACTTCGTTGGGCCCTTACGTTGGTCTCCACTTATCCGGGTCCTCTCCTTCCTTGTGCTGAGGTTCACCTGCACCTCTTTCTGGAAAGCTCCACTGGAGTTACTGCCCTCCTCCTTCTTCTCGTGGATGG
>NW_019746866.1:0-203 GCF_002891405.2 Cryptotermes secundus | reverse complement strand
CAAGCCGGAAGGTCAAAGGTCATTGGAGTTTCCAATTTAACTAATGTTTCTAGCCGCACCATGGCCCTAGGGTCGGCTCAGACTGTAACAGAAATGAGTACCAGGAATCTTCCTGGAAGGGGTAAAGGCAGGCCGGCGGCGCGTAAGGCTGTGACAATATCACCGCCATCTGTGAGCCGTTTGTCTAGAAAATGTGGGAGCCT
>NW_019746865.1:0-203 GCF_002891405.2 Cryptotermes secundus | reverse complement strand
CTACCCCGAAGATGGAGGCGATACGTTCCTCCGAAACGTCGGTTGCCACAGTATCTACACGGCGCCACATCTCAGAATACTGTTTAATTCAAAGATATATGTTTACATTCTCGTCTGAACTTCTAGAATGTGTACGGATGTGATATAGAAACATGCAATGTTATTGAAGAAAGCAGTCTTCTGGGATTTGGCACCGTGTATAT
>NW_019746864.1:0-203 GCF_002891405.2 Cryptotermes secundus | reverse complement strand
ACGTTGGCCGGTAATTAGCCTGCTGTACCAGCCCCGGATGATAGATGAGCATGGAACAGTCAGTGAAATGAGGACTGGAAGGGGAAGCCCAAGTACTCGGAGAAAACATGCCCTAGTGCCACTGTGTTCACCACAAATCCCACATAACCTGACCCAGGCTCGAACCCGGGCCGCCGCGGTGGGAAGCATGCGACTAACCACCT
>NW_019746863.1:0-203 GCF_002891405.2 Cryptotermes secundus | reverse complement strand
TATTCTGCAGTCTTCTTTCAGCACAACTCTGTCTTTGTTACTCCTCATGTACTTCGAAGGGGATTATACTCTTCTGGGAACGTACAAAATTCCTCATGAATATTTGCAAGCAGAATACTGTTAATTATATATTACCTTCTTCAGAAACCTGATTAAAATAGCTCAATTATTTTCCAATCACGAATAACACACACACACACACA
>NW_019746862.1:0-203 GCF_002891405.2 Cryptotermes secundus | reverse complement strand
GCTGGCAAGTTAGCAACGCAAAACTGGCAAGCAAGCAAACGCAAAACTAGCAAGGTATCAATGAAAATGTTGTAAGTTAGCAAGCTAGGAACGGAAATATAGCAAGCTAGCAAACAAAGCTAGCAAGGTAGCAACGCAAATCTATCATGTTAGCAAGCTAGCAACGGAAAGCTAGCAAAGTAGCAACGGAAAGTTAGCAAGCT
>NW_019746861.1:0-203 GCF_002891405.2 Cryptotermes secundus | reverse complement strand
CGTTACACTTCAGTCAGGTGTCGGCATTAATTGCGTTTTTTATTTCTGTTCATTCACTTTTAAACAGCGGAAACGGTAAAGGTGTCCCTTTGCTTAGCTAATTAAGCACTATGCCATGAAGGCCTATGGGGAGTGAATGTATAGATCCACACATTTTGTTGACCTCGGCACTAGTTGGGAGATGAGTGGTCAGCTTCACGCCT
>NW_019746860.1:0-203 GCF_002891405.2 Cryptotermes secundus | reverse complement strand
TAATTTTGACTGTCTCAAAGAGGGTAGCCTGTTGAATTTAAAAAATATTGCTACCATCGACTACCCACTGGTACCATTTGAAGGTCGGTGAGGTAGGTGTGGAGTCCCTTTTGCTAGTCGAGGGTTCCTCGAAATCACCAACGAGGAAGTTGGGTGATGTTTCGAAAATTGAGAATCAAAAGGAAGGATGTCCCCTGGGTCCT
>NW_019746859.1:0-203 GCF_002891405.2 Cryptotermes secundus | reverse complement strand
CAGACCGGCTCTGGGCTCACTGAGCCTCCTATCCAATGGGTACCGGTGGCTCTTTCCCCAGGGATAAAGTGGCCGGCGCGTGAAGCTTACCACTAATCTGCAACTAATGCCGAGGTCAAGAAAACGTGGATCTGTACATCCATTCACCCATACGCCTTCATACGCCTTCATGGCGTAGAGCTTAATTAGTTAAGCAGAGAGAC
>NW_019746858.1:0-203 GCF_002891405.2 Cryptotermes secundus | reverse complement strand
TTTAGCGTAACTTATACCCTGACAACGGAGGCAGTATATTCCTGAAAAAAGTCAATGAATTATCGGAAAACACGGCGTCACATACCAGACGATAACAGGCCTACTGCTCATTGATACCGCTAGAACAACCTTAAATCAAAAGTATCCTCATTTCTCACTGCTGCTTATAGACGGACTGTAACACGCGCAGCCATCTCACCACT
>NW_019746857.1:0-203 GCF_002891405.2 Cryptotermes secundus | reverse complement strand
TTTCACTGATTGGTAGAATGACTATGCTGATCTGAGATGTTGACATGTTTGTTCAGTTTTGCAACTATTAGTTTAACTGGACGGAATAAGAGATATTCACACTGACCACTTGTGTTACACAGGGCGCTATGAAAGTAAATTTGGATGTACAGGTGAAGAGCAACACTGTTGCAGCAAGCCTGAAAGCTCTAGTGGCTACAGGT
>NW_019746856.1:0-203 GCF_002891405.2 Cryptotermes secundus | reverse complement strand
TTTAGCGTAACTTATACCCTGACAACGGAGGCAGTATATTCCTGAGAAAAGTCAATGAATTATCGGAATACACGGCGTCACATACCAGACGATAACAGGCCTACTGTTCATAGATACCGCTAGAACAACCTTAAATCAAAAGTATCCTCATTTCTCAATGCTGCTTATAGACGGACTGTAACACGCGCAGCCATCTCACCACT
>NW_019746855.1:0-203 GCF_002891405.2 Cryptotermes secundus | reverse complement strand
CAAATATCACTGATGTTTAAACGGCTGAAGATAATTCAGCTTTTGCTTATGTATTTGTATAACCAGAATGGATTGTTTTGTTCACTGGTGACTGATTCTTTCTTCTCCGACCCTGAGGATGGAGGCAATACATTCCTCCGACACGTCGCTGAACTTCTACAGGACTACATGCTGTCACGTCCCAGAAAACTCTGTATACCACT
>NW_019746854.1:0-203 GCF_002891405.2 Cryptotermes secundus | reverse complement strand
TGACAACTTACAGGTCGTAACTACAAATAACTATACCACTACCTCCATTACCACACTTCAGAGTTCACTAGAGCACTAGAGCCGCGCGGTCTAAGGCATGGATTTACGTCTGTGTTTATTCTGTGTTTATGTAGATAACGGCCTTGCAGCAGGCTGACCCCCCGCCCAATGAGTACTACCGACTGTCTTAGGATTAAGAAACT
>NW_019746853.1:0-203 GCF_002891405.2 Cryptotermes secundus | reverse complement strand
ATTATCCCGAAAGTATCAATTATCTTGTCAAACCAAGTAAATTTCTTAAATAACCCACTTACTTCACTCTTCGCAGGTCCGAAAATTGCCAGCAGTACTTTGCTTTCAGGCAACACTGTCAAGCAGTGTGTGTGACTACAGACGGGGTTTTGGATTAGATATTGGATTTATTGACCACTTACGGATCGTAACTACAAATAACT
>NW_019746852.1:0-203 GCF_002891405.2 Cryptotermes secundus | reverse complement strand
CAGTCTTATCGCCAACTGTGACACGAGTCGGACTGTCAACCGGCAGCACGCAGGTCACACACAGCCCACCAGTCAGTTTTATTCCAGTACAGAAGTATCTATTTCACGGACATGTGTTAAGGTTCTCTTCCTCTAGAAACAGTTAATCTTATCTAAAAAGCTTCATGAAATGCACCTGTTAAATACTGTGTCATTTTTCGACT
>NW_019746851.1:0-203 GCF_002891405.2 Cryptotermes secundus | reverse complement strand
GAGGACACTGCAAGCTGAAAGACTTAAGAGTATGCTGTAGTGATTTGTAAAGTCTGGAAGTCAGTGACAGTGTTATAGTCATTTTGAGTTAGGACCTGTAAGTGGCCAATAAATCCAATTATCCAAAATCCCGTCTATAGTCACGTATACTACAAGTGACAATACTCTTCAAGAGGACGGAACAGACCACGCATGGCCTAACC
>NW_019746850.1:0-203 GCF_002891405.2 Cryptotermes secundus | reverse complement strand
GCGTTGCTAGCTTGCTAGCTTTGCGTTGCTAGCTTTCTAGATTTGTGTTGCCAGCTTGCAACCATTACTTTGCCAGCTTGTTAGCTTTGCGCTGATAGCTTGCTAGCTATATTTTGGCAGCTTGCTAGCTTTTAGTTGCTATTTCGCTAGCTTGCTAGATTTGCATTGTTATCTTTCTAGCTTTGCTTTGCTATTTTGCTAGC
>NW_019746849.1:0-203 GCF_002891405.2 Cryptotermes secundus | reverse complement strand
GCTAGCTTGCTAGTTTTGCGTTGCTAGCTTGCAAGCTTTGCGATGATAGCTTGCTGGCTTTGCCTTACTAGCTTGCTAGCTTGTCGTTGCTAGCTTGCTTGATTTGCTTTGGTAGCCTGCTCTCATTGCGTTCCTACTTTGCTAGCTTGCCAGCTTTGCTTTGTTATCTAGTCAGCTTTGTGTTTCTAGGTTCCCAGCTATGC
>NW_019746848.1:0-203 GCF_002891405.2 Cryptotermes secundus | reverse complement strand
TACCTAGTGATATACATAGGAAAACTTATTACGTCCATTACAGCTGTTTTACTCCCGTTTGTGACCTATTTACTGACTCTCCCTCGTATCAAGTGCAAAAGTATATCTACTGGGGAAAAAAGGGGGGAGTTGTCTTAATTACGGTGGGGCTGCGGATTTTGTGACAAAATCGCCAAGAGGGGGGAAGAAGAGGGTAAGAATCT
>NW_019746847.1:0-203 GCF_002891405.2 Cryptotermes secundus | reverse complement strand
TTTGCGATGCTTGCTTGCTAGCTTTACGATGATAGCTTGCTAGCTTTGCGTTCCTTGCTTGCTTGCTTTGCTTTTCTTACTTGCGAGCTTTGCGTTTGCTATCTGGCTAGCTTTTCTTTGCAAGCTTGGTGCCTTGCGTTGCTAGCTTGCTAGCTTCGCTTTCCTAGGTTGATAGGTTTGCGTATGCTACCTTGCTAACGTGG
>NW_019746846.1:0-203 GCF_002891405.2 Cryptotermes secundus | reverse complement strand
GCTTTGCGTTGCTAGCTTGCTATCTTTGCGTTGGTAGCTTGCTAGGTTTGCGTTGCTAGCTTGATAAATTGCTAGATATGCGTTGTTAGCTTGATAGCTTTGGGCTGCTAGCTTGCGATTTTGCGTTGCTGGCTTGCCAGTATTGCTTTCTAGCTTAGTAGATTTGCGTTTCTAGCTTGCTAGCTTTTCGTTGCTACCTTGCT
>NW_019746845.1:0-203 GCF_002891405.2 Cryptotermes secundus | reverse complement strand
ATCGGTATGGCGACGAGCTATGGGCTGGACGGCCTGGGTTCGATTCCCGGCAAGGGTCCTCTTTTTCACTTATGCGGTGTCCAGGCCGGCTCTGGAGCTCACCCAGACTCCTATCCAATGGGTATATGGGTTGATTTCACTGCGATTAAAGCGGCCGGAGCGTGAAGTTGACCATTCACCTCAATCTAGTCCCGAGGTTAAGA
>NW_019746844.1:0-203 GCF_002891405.2 Cryptotermes secundus | reverse complement strand
GAAAGCTAGCAACGCCAAGCTAACAAGGTAGCAACGCAAAGCTAGTAAGCTAGAAACACAATGCTCTCAAGATAGCAAGCAAGATACGCAAGGCTAGCAAGCAAGCAACGCAAAGCTACCAAGTCAGCAACGCAAAATTAGCAAGATAAGAACGCTATGCAAGCAAGCTAGCAACGCAAAGCTACCAAGTTAGCAACGCAAAG
>NW_019746843.1:0-203 GCF_002891405.2 Cryptotermes secundus | reverse complement strand
CCACTAGGAAAACCAAAATATAGGTGGGTTAACAATATTAAAATGAATCTTAAAGAGACAGGATGGGATGATATGGATTGGATAGAGCTGGCTAGAAATAGGGACCAGTGGAGGGCTCTTGTGAACACGGTAATATTTCTTCAGATTCCATGAAACGATGGGAAGTTCTTGAGTAGCTGCACAATTGACGGCTTCTGAAGAAG
>NW_019746842.1:0-203 GCF_002891405.2 Cryptotermes secundus | reverse complement strand
TTGTTAGCTCTGCGTAGGGAGCTTGCAAACCTTGCGTTGCTAGCTAGCTAGCTTTGCGTTTCTAGCTTGTTACCGTTGGTTCGCTAGCTTGCTAGATTCCCTTTGCTAGCTTGCTAACTCTGAGTTGCTAGCTTGCTACATTTGCGTTGCTAGCTTGATAGTTTTGCGTTGCTTGCTTCCTTGCTTCGCGTTGGTTGCCTGCT
>NW_019746841.1:0-203 GCF_002891405.2 Cryptotermes secundus | reverse complement strand
TCTTATATAGGAACCCGTCTATTTGAGCAGGTGTCCAAGAGTTTAGGAGATGGACTTAGGAATTGGCAAAACTCTGACAAGTGGCCACTGTATCGCCATATTTGATACACATTGGTAGAGAAACCGATTCGTCATGTGTTTGACTTGGCATTCATCTCCACATTACCACCTGGACAAACAACTTGTTTATGTGTTCATGGGCT
>NW_019746840.1:0-203 GCF_002891405.2 Cryptotermes secundus | reverse complement strand
GCTTGGCTTTGCTAGCTTTCCATCTTTGCTTTGCTAGGTTGCTAGCTTTGCGTTGCTAGCTTGCTAGATGGCTGCATTTGCATTGCTAGCTTGCTAGCTATTCGTGGCTATCTAACAAGCTTTGCGTTCCTAGCTTGGTAGCTTTGCGTTAAAACTTCTTAGTTTGCGTTGCTAACTTCTTAGCTTTGTGTTGCTAGCTTGCT
>NW_019746839.1:0-203 GCF_002891405.2 Cryptotermes secundus | reverse complement strand
TGGATCTGAGCCCTTCTTGAGAAACTGCCAGTAGTAGAGCTACTGAAGAATTTCCCAGCACTTTATGAAACCCGAAGGTTCATTACTTTATTCACAAGAGCCCTCCAGCGGTCCATATCCTGAGCCAGGTCAATCCAATCCATCCCATCCTATCTCTTTGAGATCCATTTTAATATTGTCCACTCACCTACGCCTTGGTCTTC
>NW_019746838.1:0-203 GCF_002891405.2 Cryptotermes secundus | reverse complement strand
GCAGTAGCGTAGATGGTTGAGACATTCTGCTACAAGCCAAAAGGTCGCGGGTTCCGTTCCCGATGAGGTTACTGGATTCTTTTCCAGTTCACCTAGTCATTTCAGCCGCATTGTATCCCCCGGATCGACTCAGCCTCTAACAGATATGAGTAACAAGGATCTCTCTGGGTGGTAAAGGGCGGCAGGCGTGTAAGACTGACAAC
>NW_019746837.1:0-203 GCF_002891405.2 Cryptotermes secundus | reverse complement strand
GGACTCCTTGGACGGGGGATCAGCCTGTCGCAAGTCCGCCATCTACACACAGAACAACACGGATACAGAATGAACGTAAACAGACATCCATGTCTCGATTGGGATTCGAACCCAAGAACTCAGTGTTCAAGCGGGCTTTAAACTGCTCGGCCAATGTGATCGGCATATGCATTATCAAGTTTCCTGAGCAAGAAAACAAATCT
>NW_019746836.1:0-203 GCF_002891405.2 Cryptotermes secundus | reverse complement strand
TAATGCAAACTCTGGTAATGTGGGTTGCTGCAACAATTTTGAACTCGATATCTTCACTAATTATCTTATTCGTTTTACTGAAGCAACTAATTGTTTAAGTGGGGCCGAGGTAGCTCAGTCAGTATAGCGACGGGTTACGTGGTGCAACTCCCGGTTTCGATTTCCGCCAGTGCAAGAATTTCTCTATTCCACAGCGTCCAGAC
>NW_019746835.1:0-203 GCF_002891405.2 Cryptotermes secundus | reverse complement strand
GTACAACAGGATTTGATGTCAGAAGGGATTGGCATCATATTGTCATGTGTTTGGTATATGTCACGTGACAAGTGACTTCATGCCGTATTTGATAAAGTTAATTTATTGCACATTCACTCTTACAATCACACTTCTACAATTCACAGTTATACAGTCTTACAATTACTGCCATCGGCAGTATCACAAATTATCACATCAAATCT
>NW_019746834.1:0-203 GCF_002891405.2 Cryptotermes secundus | reverse complement strand
GGGTCTGGTCTCTGAGAGCAGGGTGCAAATGTGGAACTGACATTCAGCAGTGGGCCTCATGGACATATATATGTAGGCTCCATGAATCCTAAAACTGCCACAATGGCGCCTAAGGTTCTCTGCAGTGCTGTTCTGTCGTTTTCGTATATTCATACATTAAGTTGAAGTTGTCCCTGTGCTTAACTAATTAAGCACTACGCCAT
>NW_019746833.1:0-203 GCF_002891405.2 Cryptotermes secundus | reverse complement strand
CTAATTATATTTGGCAAAGAGTAGAAACTATGAAGCTCCTCATCATGCAGTTTCCTCCAATCTCGTGTCACTGCATCTCTCTTCGGTCAAAATAATCTGCTCACACATCGTGTTCTCAAACACTCATTCTATGTTCTCCCTTAATGTTAAAACCAAGTTTTTTGACCCATACAGAACCACAGGCAAAATTAGTTTTGTATATT
>NW_019746831.1:0-203 GCF_002891405.2 Cryptotermes secundus | reverse complement strand
AGATTTGCGTTGCTATCTTGCTAGTTTGCGTTGCTAGCTTGCTAGAATTGCGTTGCTAAATTTCTATCTTTGCGTTGTTTTCTAGCTAGCTTTGCGTTGCTAGATTTCTAGCTTGCTAAATTTGCGTTGCTATCTTGCTAGCATTCCGTTGCCAGCTTGCTAGATTTGCGTTGTTACCTTGCTAGGTGGGCATTGCTAACTTG
>NW_019746830.1:0-203 GCF_002891405.2 Cryptotermes secundus | reverse complement strand
TATGGCATCACATCCCAGAAGACCATAATGTATGCTATATATGCGAAATTTACAGGTCTCTAAGACTTGAAACATCACTTTGGAAAAGTCGCATCTACAGCATCATTGGCTTTCGTTTGAGTAAGTTTCTAAACCACTTACTGTGAGTCCCTACCCCCCAAAAGCTAAACTCTCACCTTTCAGACACTTTGCATATTCTTCAA
>NW_019746829.1:0-203 GCF_002891405.2 Cryptotermes secundus | reverse complement strand
TAGCAATGCTCCCAATACAACACAGTGGTTCTGTGTATGTAACAACTCTCATTCTGATAAGCAACAGTTTGCAAATCCCCCATCTTGGCCTCCTGTCCAGTCTGTACTGGGGATAAAACAGGACGGGAGTGAAGGTGACCACTCACAACCATCTAATACCATGGTCAAGAATGGTGGAAATACACCTCCATGCCCCCATGTCT
>NW_019746828.1:0-203 GCF_002891405.2 Cryptotermes secundus | reverse complement strand
CCTCATGCATGCTGTATGACCTGATTATCTCTTCTATCTAATTCTTATTTACTTTAATATGTTAATAATATTAGTTGAAAGCTGAAGACCTCATCATGCAATTTGTCCCCCTCCTGAGGGTGGGACATGCGGACAAGTCTGAAGGTCGCAGTTTTGCTTCCGGATGAGGTCATTGAATTTTTTTTCCTGGATCCAATCTTTCT
>NW_019746827.1:0-203 GCF_002891405.2 Cryptotermes secundus | reverse complement strand
CCAGCACCTTATTCTTGAACACCCTCAGTGTAAGTTCTTCCCTCAGTGTGAGAGACCAAGTTTTATATCAGTACAGAACCAAAGGTAAATTTATAGTTTTGTATATTTTAATCTTTACAGTTTTAGATAGCAGATGGGAAGGCAAGAGATTTTGAACAGAATGGTGGCAAGCTTTTCCCAAATTTATTCTGTTCACAATTTCT
>NW_019746826.1:0-203 GCF_002891405.2 Cryptotermes secundus | reverse complement strand
CACACAAATGTTGATAAGTATTTTGTGTCCTTGTGTTCTTCCTCTCACCTTCACTTAAAAGCACAAGATTAGTTTCTTCCTGTTGTCTCTCTTTGTCCTGAACACACTCAACTCAGGCATACCGTTATAGTAAAAATATCTAATTTGAAAGCGAAACTGTGCTGCCTTACAAAATCTTATTTTGTTTGGATGTGTTTCACCAT
>NW_019746825.1:0-203 GCF_002891405.2 Cryptotermes secundus | reverse complement strand
CAGCCAGATACGAAACATATGTTTACTTATCTCACAGTGGAGATATGCCACACTCAGTCTGAAACATCCCTGAGATCACGTCATAACTCGGGCACACAACATTAAGCAAGAAATATTTCGTGCGTTCATCGGTGTCCCGTCTCCTGATTCTGGTTCCCACCATACATTAACTTCATAATTAGGCCGCGCCATAGCTCAAGCGG
>NW_019746824.1:0-203 GCF_002891405.2 Cryptotermes secundus | reverse complement strand
GACTTGCATCTTGATAGAAGGCTGGCATGGACAAAGCACATAAAACCAGAAGAAACAGCTCAACTTGAACGAGAAACAGATGCACTGGCTACTCGGAAATCAACACTATCAACAGAAAGCAAACTCCTCCAATACAAAGCAGTACTCAAACCCACATGGACCTATGGAATTCAGCTATGGGCGACAGCCTCCAGTTCCAACAT
>NW_019746823.1:0-203 GCF_002891405.2 Cryptotermes secundus | reverse complement strand
GGTTCCATAAAATTCTGGGAAGTTCACAACCACAGAGACAAATTAAAAACTAATTTATTCTGATAACTGGATCTTTCTGCTTGGTAATTGAATTCATTGAATGTTGAGTAGATGACAGATTATTCACAGCCATTATCTTTATCACACAGTTTCAAATTGGTAAGAATTTATTCTCTTAGAGTTCTGCTATGCATGTCATCTGG
>NW_019746822.1:0-203 GCF_002891405.2 Cryptotermes secundus | reverse complement strand
CGAACCCACGATCCCAGTATTTGAGCGGGTGAAGACAGTTCATGCCTCAGACCGCGTGGCCACTGTGATCGGCCAGCGGGTCTATACATCACAATATTAAAAGCAGTTAAATAAAACTGATTGATAAAATAGAATAAAATAGAGTTAGCATAATCTCCGTAACATGTAAGATTTGAGGCTTTCACGGCGGTGACTATGAAGAA
>NW_019746821.1:0-203 GCF_002891405.2 Cryptotermes secundus | reverse complement strand
ACAGAACTTAACAATCTAACCTGAATAAACAAATTGGTTTACTAATACCCAGGCAAATGAGCATTGCTGAGGTCCTGGATGACTTCTAAGCTTCAAATTGACGTAGCAGACCTTTGTGTTGGTACTGCCGTCCACTTTTCCCTTTCTACTTCTGCTTGAAAGGGTTACGTTGTTCAGTCGCAACTGGCAAGATTGTGTGTCAT
>NW_019746820.1:0-203 GCF_002891405.2 Cryptotermes secundus | reverse complement strand
GATTACTGATGAATGAATGAATTACTGAAACCCAGTACATAATGTGACATGACGTCCGAAAGCCGGAACAGTGACGTCAGAATAGTTGTTTATTGCTAGGCAACGACTCTGTAAACACATTCCCGCGGAAACGAATACGCAAGCAACAATCATATAACTTCCGTTACTATGCAACGGCGCTGTAAACACGCCTTCCCAACAAT
>NW_019746819.1:0-203 GCF_002891405.2 Cryptotermes secundus | reverse complement strand
GGCTGACAACCTTATCGCCATCTGTGAACCGATTGTCTAGAAAATTTATGGACTCCACAGCCTGTTACAGGGATACCTTTACCTTTACAATGTCTAAAGTATTTTCTCTCTTTCAGTTTCGCTCTCATATATTCTCTTCATTCGGCAAGTTTATTAAAGTTTATTTGCAAGTTTGTTTGCATTTGCATTTGCATTCGGCAAAT
>NW_019746818.1:0-203 GCF_002891405.2 Cryptotermes secundus | reverse complement strand
AATGGTGAACTGTCAACAACTAACACTATGGCTGTGTTGACTGCTATTTGACTGATCAAGAAATTCTCACATTTCAGAGGAGCCTGATGTCTACCCTGAAGGAGGGGGTGGCACATTCCTCCAAAACAGTGGTAATCAACTACAGTGTCACAACCCACAAGACCAAAATCTCAATTTTCACAGCCTTGAAAACTGCAAAGCAT
>NW_019746817.1:0-203 GCF_002891405.2 Cryptotermes secundus | reverse complement strand
TTCCAATGTGGAATTAGTGTTCGATGTTTGAGATATGCCCCTGTCTCCATCTTCAGGATTTGGTGTGATGAGCGTCGTGTTCTTGTGCTGCCTTCTGTTCCAGAACCAAGCGGCCCGGACTAGGCCAAACGACAGCTTCGTCTATATCATTCGAATACAACAATCATAAATTATGCGGGAAACAGATAGGAGTCGTCCAAAAT
>NW_019746816.1:0-203 GCF_002891405.2 Cryptotermes secundus | reverse complement strand
TATAAGTTCATATAAACAGCGTGCAAGATAGAACTCACTCAGGCTCTGTAAGCGAAAATATTGCATCAGAAATGTCAGAAACACATGCACTGACGGTAAGGCAAGGCGCAGTCTGCCGCTGCTGAGAAGTTGGTCGGACAAGGAAGTGCAAGGTCCTGTGGCCACCACCGCAGTGCTGCACACACTTCCTAAGGGACCGCGCT
>NW_019746815.1:0-203 GCF_002891405.2 Cryptotermes secundus | reverse complement strand
AAAAAATAGACGGGGTTTGGATTGGTAGTCCTGCAAATAGATATGAGTTACTGAAAGCGTCGTTAAATAAACCACAATACGAAAGAAAATAATCCAGTAGCATAAATAGTTTACATATCACGACCAAGCATGCTGAATTCGTGTGGGTAATTAGGTTGCATTCCGGTCACGGTAGCCGAGCGGTCTAAGGCATGCACTGTCTT
>NW_019746814.1:0-203 GCF_002891405.2 Cryptotermes secundus | reverse complement strand
GTCTTGGGTTTGTCCTCTGGCCGTATCTCAATATGATAGCAGGCATCCTTTGTAATGTAATTTTGTTGTGTACGTTCGCGTGTGTGAGGGTGGTGATTCACATGCGAACTCAGGATGTTACGGAATGTGTCACTACGTCTTGGAACATAGAGGGTAATGTGTATTAGCTGCCACCAGGTGATTAGCCTGAATCACCACAGGTG
>NW_019746813.1:0-203 GCF_002891405.2 Cryptotermes secundus | reverse complement strand
TTTTGATAAAGAATTATTCCAGAATTCAAGTTAATATATAGAATTAAAAAAAAATATCAAAGATTCCACAAAATATTTTGGAATTCTATACAATTTTTATTATATTTCATAATTATTTATTCTTAATAATATTTCTAGAGATTTCATGTTAATTTAAGGAATTCTAAAGAAATTTTGACTTTCTTCAACATAATTCATATAAT
>NW_019746812.1:0-203 GCF_002891405.2 Cryptotermes secundus | reverse complement strand
GCAGTACAAGGGACTTGGTCCCACCCCACTAACAATAAAAAAAATCTTTAGAGTATATAAACCAATGAAACTGTTAATAATTATTTACAGTTATAACATGTGATGTTCAACAAATCCAATTACTAATTCAAACCGCTCTATGGACACTAATACATGCGAAAATACGAACGATGTAAATTCGTTGTAATAAATAGAAGTATAAT
>NW_019746811.1:0-203 GCF_002891405.2 Cryptotermes secundus | reverse complement strand
GCGCGTGACTTCACTGCCATTTTAGGGACCAAGCTCCGCCCTTTATCATTGCTTCTAATGTCACCATTACCTTGGGCTTCATGTTACGAACTAAGTTGAATATTCCTGTACCCATGCTTTAGATGTTTAAACAGGGCCGTACATGATTTCTAGGATTTAGGCACTATGCTACAAGTCGGAAGGTCGCGGGTTCGATTCCCGAT
>NW_019746810.1:0-203 GCF_002891405.2 Cryptotermes secundus | reverse complement strand
GCTAGCAAGATAGGAACGCAAATCTAGCAAGCTAGAATTCTAGAATCTCAAAGCTAGCAAGCTAGCAACGCGAAGCTAGGAACATAAGAATGTAAAACTAGCAAGCTTGCAACGTAAAGCTAGCAAGTTAACAACGCAAATCTAGCAATTTAGCAAGCTAGTAAGTTAAATCTTGCAAGCGAGGAACACAAAGCTAGCAAGAT
>NW_019746809.1:0-203 GCF_002891405.2 Cryptotermes secundus | reverse complement strand
GGGGGGGGGGATTATCCCCCCACAAAATGTATTTCTATAATTTTGTACATTTTAGTGTTTTCTTGATCATTAACGCAAGGTCTTATTTACGTAAGCCTATCACCAAGCTCTTCGTGAAGTCCAACCTGTGAGAGGCGTCCAGCTAATTGGGAAACACTGGCCTATAGGACTTGTAGGCCGTGTATTTAGACCTGGCCCCTGGA
>NW_019746808.1:0-203 GCF_002891405.2 Cryptotermes secundus | reverse complement strand
GGTATAGCTCCACCGTTCGTGATCAGCACTAGATGGAGGTGAGTGATCAGCTTCAGTCCCCTGCCGCTTTACACCCAGGTAATGAGCCCGCTGTACCCATTACATAGGCTGAGTGGGCATATAGTGGACCCCTATAGAGAAGAGAAATAATGTTTCCTTGCCCGGAATCGAACCCGGCCATCCAGCCTGTAGCCAGTCGCTAT
>NW_019746807.1:0-203 GCF_002891405.2 Cryptotermes secundus | reverse complement strand
TCCCACCCCACTAGCATAAAGACCAACTAGGTTTATAAGTGTTCAGTAAATTCGATTACCAATCCAAACCCCGTCTATATTCACTCAGTCGCGCGGCAATAATAATGATAATATAAGTATAGGACTTGAAAAACATATAATGGAAAATAGGATATAGGATTTCCTCTTGTAGTGGAAAGGAAATTGAATTCTCTCCAAACTGA
>NW_019746806.1:0-203 GCF_002891405.2 Cryptotermes secundus | reverse complement strand
GACATGGCGTGTTGCTCGTCTGAGTGCAACCTGACATATGATCCCGACATTAGTTCTATTTCGGTAACCGTTCAGAATGCGACATATGTACATATTAATTTTCCTTGCCTAGATGACCTCCCAGAATATTGACCTTTCTTCCTGGGACACCTTGCGTAGCTGTAATTATACTGCCATATCTCCAGTTACGGTGCAACAAATGT
>NW_019746805.1:0-203 GCF_002891405.2 Cryptotermes secundus | reverse complement strand
AATTGAGTTCATGGAGTTTCTGAAGAACATCTCCTAATTCTGAATGGTGTTTTCTCAAGGTTTCTCCCATGATTAGTATGCCATGCATGGAAACTAAACACCTGTTTCCAATTAAGATAAAATATTGTTCATCATATGTTGAAACGTATTAGGAGCTGACTTTAAACCAAATGCTGATCTCTTATATTCAAAATGACTGCCTG
>NW_019746804.1:0-203 GCF_002891405.2 Cryptotermes secundus | reverse complement strand
CAGATCAATCCAATTCATACCATCCCATCCTATCTCTCTGAGATCAATTTTAATATTGCCCACCCACCTACGCCTTGGTCTTCCAAGTTATCTCCTTCTTTTCGGCGTTCTTCTCTCCACCATTCGTGCTACGTGCCTTGCCATTCTCATTTTCCTTGACTTGATCATTGAAATTATACTTGAAGAAGCATTGTGCTTAATTA
>NW_019746803.1:0-203 GCF_002891405.2 Cryptotermes secundus | reverse complement strand
TGCCCTAGACGATATAACTCTTACTACTGCTGCTGATAATGTTATTAATAACTTAACAGTAATTTTAACATTTAAGTTCAAAGTAAGAACTAATCTGTCTCGTCTAAGATGTTACCAATTTCGCACCAGTTCTGCACGCTAACCTATTAGCCACAATGTATTTTATCGTTGCTTACTTCACTGAAATATGGTATTAGGAACAA
>NW_019746802.1:0-203 GCF_002891405.2 Cryptotermes secundus | reverse complement strand
ATGGAACGAGATGATTCATTCTCTTGTTCACAAGAGCCCAGCAATTGGCCATAATCCGAGTCTGTTCAGTGCAGTCTATATATATTTCCGTAACATTCGTTTTAATATTATCCTACTGACTACGCTTAAGTCTTTCTAGTAGTCTCTCCTATCGAGGCTTCCCTAGTAACATTTTATATTTATAAATTCCCTATGAATGATAT
>NW_019746801.1:0-203 GCF_002891405.2 Cryptotermes secundus | reverse complement strand
GTTCAAAACACAGTCAAAACAGATTTTGTTAAGAGAACATTGAAAATATCTTTAATTCCAAACGTATATGCACAAATATGCTAGAACGATCAAAAACCTTCAAAATATGCATTTTAAAAAAATCCGGGCCCTAGTTATTACATGGATACAGACTGCAAGAGAGACAGAAAACAAACAAATGATAAACTTCAGCATTTATATAT
>NW_019746800.1:0-203 GCF_002891405.2 Cryptotermes secundus | reverse complement strand
TCTGCCAGTTCCATCCACTTCCCATTCTCACTTCTCTATAAAGTAGGCCGCACAGTGGTATGCGTCAAGACACGATATCTGCGACATGACGCAAAGACAGTAGCACAGTTGAAATGAATGAGATTATGAAAACCCAGCACACCGGTCTTAATCATGATTCTGACGTCATTTTCATGCTGACCAATCACGAATGAAGCAAGACT
>NW_019746799.1:0-203 GCF_002891405.2 Cryptotermes secundus | reverse complement strand
GAGATTCTGCAAATATATTATGGGTATAGTATTAAATTCAGTGACCCTACTGTATATATATAAGGATTTTGTCCTACCTTAGTATTTCCGTGTTTATGTGTGGCCTGCAGTGTTGTTTACACTGTTCTAGAGCGTTCTAGAGTTCTAGAGTGTGCTCAAAGTCAAAAGTCAAAGTCATGTTACAACTGACGGTCGGTCAGTCT
>NW_019746798.1:0-203 GCF_002891405.2 Cryptotermes secundus | reverse complement strand
AGCAAGCTAGCAACGCAAAGCAAGCAAATAAGGACTCAAAGCAAGCAAGTTGGCAACGCAAAGCTACAAAGCTTGCAAACGCAAATATAGTAAGCTATCAACGCAAGCTAGCAGGATTACAACGCAAAGCTAACAAACTATCAACGCAAAGCTACCCAGCTAGCAACGCAAGCTAGCAGGATTGCAACGCAAAGCTAGCAAGT
>NW_019746797.1:0-203 GCF_002891405.2 Cryptotermes secundus | reverse complement strand
CACTAAATCACACACTCCCAATATCACTGTGCTAGAGCAAAGTCTGCAAATCACACGTTAATCTTCACAGACTGACATCTTGCACTCTTCTTCAACTATGAACTTCCCTTGGCTATCTCCTACCGAGAACGGACTCGTCCTGAATCAAGGAACGGACGTGCATCACAGGAAACACGTCACAAGACCACCACCCACCACTGCGT
>NW_019746796.1:0-203 GCF_002891405.2 Cryptotermes secundus | reverse complement strand
TAGGCAACGACTCGGTAAACACATTCCCGCGGAGACAACGTACACAACAATAAGACGTCTATTGCTATGCAACGGATCAGTATACACGCCTCCTTAACAGAGGTTTTCTGCGTGGTCCGTGTAAAGCAGTTATAAGTGTTCAGTAGTCGAGTCAGCAGTGAAGCTGACAGTTGTGTCAAGAACTGGATCGAGTTCTGGAGATG
>NW_019746795.1:0-203 GCF_002891405.2 Cryptotermes secundus | reverse complement strand
CGCACGGGAATGGAAGAGAATTCTAAGCAATGAACAGCATTAGAAGCACAAAAGGAAGATTCAATTTTACACATGAAAGCAGAATACAGTATAAAGTATTGACCTTTAAACGCCTAAATTTTGAAATGGTGGTAAGCTTGAGCTGGCCAGAGTTTATATAAATGCCCCCTGCTGGTGCACGTACGCCCGTTCCTACTCTGCGT
>NW_019746794.1:0-203 GCF_002891405.2 Cryptotermes secundus | reverse complement strand
CGCTTGACACATTGGACGTGTCCTAATTATCGAACCTTATACACTACTTGCCGGTCATAGTGGCCGCTCGGTCTAAGGCATGAACCGTCTTTTCTCGCTCGAACAGTGGGATCGTGGGCTCGAGTCCCATACAAGTCATGGATGTCTGTATGCATTTATTCTGTTTGTGTTGTTCTGTGGTAGCGGCCATGCGACGGGTTCGT
>NW_019746793.1:0-203 GCF_002891405.2 Cryptotermes secundus | reverse complement strand
GACCACTAGACCACAGAAGCGGTCTGTGACCTGTCACAATTGATTGTAATTGTAAAGATGTGCCAATAAATCCAGTCATCTAATCCAGAACCACTTATTACTCGTCATGCAAACCCCAAACAATAATTTGAGGAACAGGTTAGCAGGATTATGTGAGAAATTTCTTTTCTTTTCAAGCAAGCTTGACATTTCTGGCAGGCAGT
>NW_019746792.1:0-203 GCF_002891405.2 Cryptotermes secundus | reverse complement strand
TGGGTTCACTTGCAGGGATACATAAATATGAAAAATAAATGCTACTGGAATTCGCTGAATACACATCTAACCCATGAAGTATGGCTCCATCCAGTGGAAGTTGGAGTCTGGCGTTCTGTAAGGGCAAAAAGTATTGCTCTACCTGCGTTTTTTAACAAAACAATTAATTGTGAAAGATATGTACAAGTCATTCTCAGACAATT
>NW_019746791.1:0-203 GCF_002891405.2 Cryptotermes secundus | reverse complement strand
GTTCAATCGAAAATCATCGGTTCTGACAAGAATGTAGGCATTTGGCGTTGCATGTGACAGTCGCAGAATGAGTATGCGATTTCTTTGTAAACCATGATGCTTTAAAGTCTGATTTGATATCTGCAACATATTTGTATCTGTATTTACATCAAAGGAAATTGACTGTGTTTTCACAGAATATATTTGGAAGAAAAATTCTTCAT
>NW_019746790.1:0-203 GCF_002891405.2 Cryptotermes secundus | reverse complement strand
TAAACAATCGTAACCAGTTTTCTTTAAATAGTATACTACTCTTTATACAGAGGGCACGCGTTAGAGTAGTTGGTGGAGGTACTACGCTATAAGCAGGAAAGTCGCAGGTTCGATTCCCAATGAGATCATTAAATTTTAATTTGCCTAATCCTTCCAGCCGCATTATGGCCCTGTGGTGGACTCAGCCTCTATCAGAAATGAGT
>NW_019746789.1:0-203 GCF_002891405.2 Cryptotermes secundus | reverse complement strand
GTGAACAAAATCATAACCCTGATGACTTCTCATAAAGTCGAAACATGGAGAGTACTGGCATGTTAAGCAAAATTGTTAGCAAAAGAGTGATTAAGATTTCTATCATCTGGGATACAACGCCGTGTAGTCCGCTGAAAGTGAAACGAAGTTTCTGAGATCACAAAGATCTCATCTTCAGTAAGCGAAGCAAAGAAAAACATGAA
>NW_019746788.1:0-203 GCF_002891405.2 Cryptotermes secundus | reverse complement strand
ATGCGCTTACGGTTTATATTCTTGACACCCTGGCGAATGTTCTATAAAAAGGTGAAGTTGTCCTTATGCTTAATTAATTAAGCACCGTGCCATGAAAATATAAGGAGGAGTGGACGTATAGCTCCAACTTTCTTGTCCTCGGCACTAAATGGAGATGAGTGGTCAGCTTCACGCCCCGGCCACTCTACCCCTGAGGAAATAGT
>NW_019746787.1:0-203 GCF_002891405.2 Cryptotermes secundus | reverse complement strand
GGTTTCCCTCTGCTGCCAGCATTCGACCATTGCTCCATACTCATCCGTTATCATATCTTGGTCTGTGCGATACCTCTCATCAAGCAGCACCTTATCATATTCTCAGTCTGTAAGTTTGGGGCTTCATCTCTGAGTCGGTAGTTGGATGGTTTCAGAGCCAGGAATTTAATTCAATAAGATATGACGTTCTCACGGCGGTGAGT
>NW_019746786.1:0-203 GCF_002891405.2 Cryptotermes secundus | reverse complement strand
CCTAGCTTGCTAGATTTGCGATGCTAGCTCGCTACATTGTTAGATGTGCGTTGGTAGGTAATCAGCTTTGCGTTGCTAGTTTTCCAGTTGAATTTGCTAGCTTGCCAGCTTTGCGTATCTAACTTTTATGTTTGCGTGGATATCTTGCTAACTTTGCGTCGCTAAATTGCTTGCTTTCCGTTGCTAGCATGCTTGCTTTGAGT
>NW_019746785.1:0-203 GCF_002891405.2 Cryptotermes secundus | reverse complement strand
TGGCGGCAAGGTTGTCAGCCCTACGCGCCTGCCGCCCTTTACCCCTAAGAACATTCCAAGAATATTCCTAGTACTCATTTCTGTTAATGGCTGAGTCGACCCCAGGGCCATGGTGCGGTTGGAAGGATTAGGTCAATTGAAAATAAAATATAATGACCTCATCGGGATTCGATCCCGCGACCTTCCGGCTGGTAGCATAGTGC
>NW_019746784.1:0-203 GCF_002891405.2 Cryptotermes secundus | reverse complement strand
TGATGTTTAATTCATCCGCCATCATTCTGAGGGCCCATCGACGATCTTCTACCACCATTTCATTGACACTTGCGATTGTGCCTGCATTTCGCGAGGTTGAAGGACTCCCGTTTCTTGGATCGCCCTGAAGGTCCTCACTCCCGTCTTTATATCGTTAAACCAATCAAAAATCATTCATAAACGGGGGCACACCGTAGCGTAGT
>NW_019746783.1:0-203 GCF_002891405.2 Cryptotermes secundus | reverse complement strand
AGATGATATTGATTTATGTTTTCACATTCACATGCTACACAGAAATGCTAGAATTGATTGTAGGAATTCACGAGCATTCCAAGTAACCGCGCCATTTTTCTTCGCCTTTAGAATATTTCCTGATGCTAGATTTGAGGTTCTCACGGGGATGATTGTGATGTGACCGATGTGACGGGTGCAGCAGCGCTTTGTAGTTCAGTAGT
>NW_019746782.1:0-203 GCF_002891405.2 Cryptotermes secundus | reverse complement strand
TTTGCTTTGCTATCTTGCTAACTTTGCGTTGCTAGCTTGGTAGAATTGCGTTGCTAACTTACTAGGTTTGCGTTGCCAACTTTCTAGGTGTGCGTTGCTAACTTGCTAGCTTGGCGTTGCTAGCTATATAGCTTTACCTTGCTAGCTAGCTTGCTTTGCGTTGCTAGATTTCTAAACTGCTAGATATGGGTTGCTAACATGAT
>NW_019746781.1:0-203 GCF_002891405.2 Cryptotermes secundus | reverse complement strand
GTATCTTGGAAGGCTTCGCCCCCTTCCATTCCCTTTTGATCGTTGGTTGCTTCTCCTGCCTGTGGTCTTGTCCTTCCGAGACCTATAGATAAAAAACACAGCGCTCTAGTTTATACAGCACGAATGGAAGAATCATACTGTTGGATCCTGATAACAGTTTCTCCTCAGTATTTTCCAGTTTGAGTAGTTCATATTCAGCAGTC
>NW_019746780.1:0-203 GCF_002891405.2 Cryptotermes secundus | reverse complement strand
CGCTTGAACCAACTTGCCCAGTCATATTCCTTTTACAGATATTTGGTAGCTAACTCCATACTTCTTTAAAAGCTGATAGTAGCTCACGTGATCACGGAGCTCGGAAATTTCTTGCCGTGTTCACAACAGCTTGCGCTGACCACGTCCTGAATCATTTGAATCTAGTCTCCACCCTCACACACTGTTCCTGTTTTCCCAGCGGT
>NW_019746779.1:0-203 GCF_002891405.2 Cryptotermes secundus | reverse complement strand
GAGCCACTCAGATTATGCTTCTGTTACATATGATATTCAAATATAATTTCACGTGTAGGGGGTGCTGCGTGACTTATAAGACGAGTTTTGGATTGGATGATTGGATTTATTGCACCTTATGCACACAACTCGGGATTATAGGCAACACAGCGCTATCGCTGATCTACGTACTTTACAGTTCACCGTTAACACACGCACAAGGT
>NW_019746778.1:0-203 GCF_002891405.2 Cryptotermes secundus | reverse complement strand
GACACATTTCATCACTTAGTATTCTTTGGTTTCTGAACTTTCTTCTCTGTCATAGTGTTACAAACTGAGTGCAGCGTTTTGGAAACCATATTAGTTTCCATCATTACGTGAAAAAGTGAGGATGTACAGGGTCTTTCTGCCAAACACTCAGCCTTCTGTGACGAAGTGATGAGTCCAGTTTCACATCAGTGGCAAAACGAGGT
>NW_019746777.1:0-203 GCF_002891405.2 Cryptotermes secundus | reverse complement strand
CTAGCTTGGCGTTGCTAGCTTGCTAGCATTGCGTTGCTAGCTAGCGAGCTTTGCGTTGCTAGATTGCTAGATTGCTAGATATGCCTTGTTATCTTGATAGTTTTCCTTTGCTATCTTTCTAGTTTTACGTTGCTAACTTGCTAGCTTGGCGTTGCTAACTTGGTAGATTTGTGTTGCTAGCTTGTTAGATTTGCCTTGCTATC
>NW_019746776.1:0-203 GCF_002891405.2 Cryptotermes secundus | reverse complement strand
CTACTCCCTGACATATATTCATAACTCCTTGACCACTCCTCCCTTGGTTTACAGGTAGCGTCTAAATATTTTACTAATACCCTTTATCATGATATCTTAAGGGGCGTTGCTCTCGAGGCTACCATACTCTGCCTGTGTGGCAGGAGCCTATCCCTGTATATTTCTATCTCCGTCTTCGGCTGCCACTGCTCCTGTGTCAGTTC
>NW_019746775.1:0-203 GCF_002891405.2 Cryptotermes secundus | reverse complement strand
GCTTTGCGTTGCTAGCTTGCTAGATTTGCGTTGCTATCTTGCTATGTTTGCGTCGCTATCTTGCTAGCTTTGCGTTGCTAGTTTGCTAGCTTGCTAGATTTGTTTTGCTTGCTTACTAGCTTTGCATTGCTAGCTTGCATAGCTTTGCGTTAAATGATTGCTAGCTTTGAGTTGCTTGCCTGCTAGCTTTGCGTTGCTATCTT
>NW_019746774.1:0-203 GCF_002891405.2 Cryptotermes secundus | reverse complement strand
CATTTAATATTGTCACGTGTAGGGTGGTACACGTGACGAAAATGACGGGTTCTGGTTCTGATGATTGGATTTATTAGCACCTTGGTCACAATCTCTCTTAATTACAATTAATTCAGCGCTATCGCTGATAGAGTTGCACACGCATTAGGATTCCCAGCCGTCACTAGTCGTCTCCTGGCAACGGATCTCTACACAGAAACTGT
>NW_019746773.1:0-203 GCF_002891405.2 Cryptotermes secundus | reverse complement strand
TTTAGCGCCTAATGGTGCGTAATAATAATTATTTAATTTGAAAAAGTTGGTCTTGAATCGGTTGTCCCCTAATTTCTGGTACTGTTCCGTCTTTGAGAGCTGAGGAAAGCCATAAAAGACCTCGGCCAGGATAAGCGGTGTCCGAACCGACATTACAGTACACACCGACTACAGTTTTTAAGTTGGTTATTTAATGACACTGT
>NW_019746772.1:0-203 GCF_002891405.2 Cryptotermes secundus | reverse complement strand
TTTTAAAATCCTTTAAAATTTTCTCTAAATTTTAAATTTAGAGAAAATTTTAATTATTATTACTTATTATATATATTATAATTATAATATTATAAATTATATAATTAATAAATTAAATATAAATTATATTATAATTATTATTATATATTATTAATATTATTTTTGTAAATTATAACTAGTGTTTTCCCTTTGTCTGCTTCTGT
>NW_019746771.1:0-203 GCF_002891405.2 Cryptotermes secundus | reverse complement strand
TTATGTCTGTGTTATTGCATGACAGTCTTGAGACAAAGTCTGTTGGTAGGGTAAAGACACCCTAATCTCGGACAGTGAGGTTTTCCAGAAGGTAAGGGCAGAAACACTGTGGTGGGCAGAGGACCTTACACTGCCTGTCTAACCAATTTCTCAGCAGCGGTAGATTGGGGGTACAAGTAGCAGTGTTGTTGTACTGTGACTGT
>NW_019746770.1:0-203 GCF_002891405.2 Cryptotermes secundus | reverse complement strand
TCCTTTTTCTGTGAACTGCGCAAACACGACATTTCTTAGAAGGATGCTTCCTCCTAGAAATTTTCACGAGGGTGTGTTTCTGCATATCACCCGAGAGACGGCCAGGGTTTTTCAACATGAGGCCTGAGTGGGATGGAAGTAAGTTGTCCCGGTCGCACTAAGTCTGTATCTGACTCTCGTTCTGCCGCCACCATCTGGTCTGT
>NW_019746769.1:0-203 GCF_002891405.2 Cryptotermes secundus | reverse complement strand
ATCACTGTACCAAGAATATGACACTGTTCATATGACCATATTGTAGCGTATAGACCCGTTGTCACGCAAAAATTTCGAAACAGGCAACGAGTACTGCCGTTAATATGCAATGGGTGAAAAAACAAGTGGTTAATACTGAGCAACGTCCCGGTAAACACGTTTCCGCGGAAACGAATAAGCGTGCAACAATAAAAGAACAATGT
>NW_019746768.1:0-203 GCF_002891405.2 Cryptotermes secundus | reverse complement strand
TATGCGTTGCTATCTTGCAAGCTTTGCGTTGCTAGTTTTCTTGCTTTCCTTTGCTGGCTTGCTAGCTTGCTAGAGAAGCGTTGCCAGCTTACTAGCTTTCTGTTGTAAGCTAGTTAGCTTTGCGTTGTCATATTGTTAGCTTTTCTCTGCTACCTTGTTAAGCTTTGGTTTGCTAGCTTGCCAGCCTTGCCTTGCTTGCTTGT
>NW_019746767.1:0-203 GCF_002891405.2 Cryptotermes secundus | reverse complement strand
GCTTTTGTCACATAAGACCTTTTACATGACCTCTGTGTACTTTTTATGCTCATTGCAGGTATTTTAACATTGTTTTGCCATTCAAACTTTCTCAGTGATATTAAAATTTTGATTATTTATGATTTACTTCACAGTGGAAAGGGGAGGTGTCTGCCACTCGCTGCTCCCCTGCTATGTCAGATTCTGCACATTATTGCATGCAT
>NW_019746766.1:0-203 GCF_002891405.2 Cryptotermes secundus | reverse complement strand
CAAAAAATATTTCTACTAACATTTTAATATTGATTTTAATATCAAGTTGGGGGATCGCACTTTGTGGCTATGGGGGCCGCATGTTTGCCATGGCTGCTTTAGTGGATCTCTGTTCAAACTGTCAGGAGCAGATATTTGGCGATATAAAAACAAAGGAATGTAGCCTTGTCAACCACAGAAGCAGAATATATGGCATTATCAGA
>NW_019746765.1:0-203 GCF_002891405.2 Cryptotermes secundus | reverse complement strand
CAGTTTTGCGTTGCTAGATTTTAGCTTTGCGCTGCTAGCTTGGTAGCTTTGCGTTGTTAGCTTGCCACCTTTGCTTTTCTTGCTTGCTAGATTTGCGAGGCTAGCTTGCTAGTTTTGCGTTGTTACCTTGCTAGCTTTCCGTTGCTAGCTTAATAGATTTGAGTTTCTAGCATACTAGCTTTGCGTTGCTTGCTTGCTTGCTT
>NW_019746764.1:0-202 GCF_002891405.2 Cryptotermes secundus | reverse complement strand
TGCTAGCTTTTCGTTGCTAGCTTGCTAGATTGCTCGATATGCTTTGCTAGCTTGATAAATTTGCGTTGCTATCTTGCTAGCATTGCGTTGATTGCTTGGTAGCTTTCCGTTGCTAGATTGCTAAATTGCTAGATATGCGTTGCTAGCTTGCTAAGTTTTTTCGTTGCTAGCTTGCTAGCTTTGCGTTGCTAGCTTGCCAGCT
>NW_019746763.1:0-203 GCF_002891405.2 Cryptotermes secundus | reverse complement strand
AGCTTTGCGTTGCTAGCTTGCCAGGTTTGCGTTTCTATCTTGCCATCTTTGCGTTACTATCTTGCTATATTTGCGTGGCTAGCTTGATAGATATGCTTTGCTATCTTGCTAGCTATGGGCTGCTTGCTTGCTTGCTTTTTTTGCGTTTCTTGCTTGAGAGCTTTAGTTGCTAGCTTGCAAGCGTTGCGTTGCCAGCTTGCTAA
>NW_019746762.1:0-203 GCF_002891405.2 Cryptotermes secundus | reverse complement strand
AAATTGTAAAATATCATAAATCAATTCAAATGTAATTTATTTATTACGTTAAACATTACTCAACACGAAGTTTTGGAAGAAGTAGTCGCCTGCTTCCTTTGAATTGAAGTTGAGTGTTATACTTAATAAAATTCTGACCTCATAGAAAATGCCAGGCGTAACAAATTTTGAATGAAATGTGACTCAGTTCCTGAAAGCTAGAA
>NW_019746761.1:0-203 GCF_002891405.2 Cryptotermes secundus | reverse complement strand
TAAACTGAGGACAAATTAAAACAGAGAACATTTAAACAGTGAGTTAAATGGTTTTGAATAACTGTAATTTAATGACAAATGAAGGAAAACCTTAGAATAAAGAGTATTAAATGGAGGGATTCCACTATATTCCCTCAAAGATAAGTTAAGCAGCCTACACGCAGCTTCCCATATTAACACGTGTAACAATTTACTACATACTT
>NW_019746760.1:0-203 GCF_002891405.2 Cryptotermes secundus | reverse complement strand
ATGAAGTTTTGCCTCTATACATTCATTCTTCCTTCCATTTCTTCTTTCTTTCTTGTTATCTTACCTTCTTATTACGTACGAGTACTTACTTTTCTCTCTAACTTTCCTTTTAATTGGAACCTCTGTCTGCCAGGCTGATCTAAGCGTCGTGGATTTTCTGATGCTGTGAGTTTAATTGTATAAGGAGGCCTTGTGTGAAGAGA
>NW_019746759.1:0-203 GCF_002891405.2 Cryptotermes secundus | reverse complement strand
CAAACTTGCAAGCAAGCAACGCAAAGCTAGCAAGGTAGCAACGCATATCTTGTAAGCTATGAAGCAAACAACGGAAGGTTAGCAACCTAGCAACGCAAATCTAGCAAGGAAACAACGCAAATATAGCATGCCAGCAAGCTAGCACATGAAAGGTGGTAAAACTTGCAACGGAAAGCTAGCAAGATAGCAAAGAAAAGATAGCA
>NW_019746758.1:0-203 GCF_002891405.2 Cryptotermes secundus | reverse complement strand
TGCGTTGCTAGCTTACCCGTTTGCGTTGCTAGCTTGCCAGCTTTGAGTTGTTGGCTTGCCAATTTTGTTTTGCTATCTTGCTAGATTTGCGTGGCTATCTTGCTAGTTTTTCTTTGCTGTCTTGCTAGCTTTCTGTTGCTACCTTCCTAGATTTGCGGGGCTATCTTGCTAGCTTTGCGTTGCTACCTTGCTAGTTTCCGTTG
>NW_019746757.1:0-203 GCF_002891405.2 Cryptotermes secundus | reverse complement strand
ACCTTGACGAAACATACACGTCAAACCACGCTGAACGGTTAAAGTAGTTGTATCTGTATGTGTTATACAGACAAAATTTTTTTGTGAATTAATTCCTTGAAGTATATTTTACATTCTATAATTATGTGAATATTCGTTCATTCATTCACTCATTCATTCATTCATCAATGGCTCTGCAGCCCTTTGTTGGGTCCTGGCCTCTT
>NW_019746756.1:0-203 GCF_002891405.2 Cryptotermes secundus | reverse complement strand
AGCTTTGCCTTGCTAGCTTGGTAGCTTGGCGTTGCTAGCTTGATATATTTTCCGTTGTTAGCCTGCTATTTTTGCGTTCCTAATTTGCTAGCTTTGCGTTGTTGGCTTGCTAGCATTGCGATCTAGTTTGCTAGCTTTGTGTTGCTAGCTTGCTCTCCTTGCGTTGCTAGCTTGATAGCTTTGCGTTGGTAACTTGCAATCTT
>NW_019746755.1:0-203 GCF_002891405.2 Cryptotermes secundus | reverse complement strand
TATATATAAATATATTCCCAAGCATTGTATTATAGCACATCAGAAACTAGAAAGACTGCAAGGGGAATGGCTTCTTCTATTTTATATTATTTAATTTTACTAGATCGAAATGTATATATGAAAACCTGATGCCTAAATTTTTGCTTTCCATGTCTAACAAATTGACCGCCTCTGTGGTCTAGTGGTCAGAGTTCCTGGCTACA
>NW_019746754.1:0-203 GCF_002891405.2 Cryptotermes secundus | reverse complement strand
CAATATACAAATTCCACCGTCAACGCAACTTTTCTTTGCTAACATGTATAGGACTACATGTTTCGACCTAAGCGGGCCATCCTAAGGTTCTGAAAGTTCCACACACCCAACAACTGAAATGTAGCGTTTCATTTCATAATTATAGGAATGACTCACCAACTCACTCATGGAGATGAGCCCTTCTTGAGAAGCCGCCAATTGTG
>NW_019746753.1:0-203 GCF_002891405.2 Cryptotermes secundus | reverse complement strand
TTTGTAGCAAATACATCTTGGCCATCACAGAGGCTTGCAGCCTGTAAATGCATTGCAGAAAACTTGCACTCAGTATTCAGAAACAGTCGTACATGCGTGTCTTTAAATATTCACTATTCACATATGTTTTATATATAAAGGTAAAGGTATCCCTGTAACAGGCCGTGGAAGCCCATAGGTTGTGAGATGGTGAGACTAGCTCT
>NW_019746752.1:0-203 GCF_002891405.2 Cryptotermes secundus | reverse complement strand
AAATTAATAAATCCATAATTGTTATGTAATCAATGTATTGTATTCTGGTTGTTTTATAAACAGAAACCACGAGTCCATTATTTTATTAGAACAATCAGATCTGTCAGTGCATGATTAAGAAAAATGATGTCCATATGCTTGATTAGTTAAGCACTATGTGCCATAGAGACATGGGGGCATGGAGGTGTATTTCCACCATTCTT
>NW_019746751.1:0-203 GCF_002891405.2 Cryptotermes secundus | reverse complement strand
ACCTTACCGTTAATTATGAGTGTGTATTTAATTAATGAAAAGAGTTTTTATGTCCCATAAATGCCCTTTGTTGCTTCCAAGAAGATAATGGATTCTGTATGCAGTTAATATATATATATATATAGGTAAAGTTGTCCCTGTACTTAAGTACTATGCTGTGAAGACATATGGGGGAGTGGAGGTGTAGCTCCACCATACACATT
>NW_019746750.1:0-203 GCF_002891405.2 Cryptotermes secundus | reverse complement strand
ACAACAGCACCGGAGCCTGGAGAGCTTTCACTTGTTGTGCGTCGCCGCGGCGTACTTGCTGACGAACTGATGACGCTCCGGGGGGTTGGTTTTCCGAATATGTCCATTTTCATCCAACCTAGGATAGGGAGTAGATGGCGGCACTAAGATACCTTCCTGCTCGGAAAGAAGAGTACGCTTACTAACCAAATAATCACCTCATT
>NW_019746749.1:0-203 GCF_002891405.2 Cryptotermes secundus | reverse complement strand
TCTAGCAGTATTTTGACGATTTACATAATAATTCAAGAATTTTAACAAAATACTAACGATTCGAAATTAGTTTGAGGAATTATAAATGAATTTTGAACGGTAACAATTAAATGAATATAATTTTAACCTAAAATTATTTGTATGTTCCCCTTAGAATAAAGAATTCCAACCAATTTATAAACGATTTCACCCTAATTTAAGGA
>NW_019746748.1:0-203 GCF_002891405.2 Cryptotermes secundus | reverse complement strand
GATTCATTTTAATATTATCAACCCACCTACGTCTTGGTCCCCCTATTGTTCTCTTTCCTTTCGGCTTTCTCACCAATATCCTATATACATTCCTCCTCCCCATTCGTGTTACATGCCCTGCCAATCTCATCCACCTTGGCTTGTTCATTCTAATTATGCTTGGAGAAGAGAACAAGTTATGAAGCTCTTCATTATGCAGTTTT
>NW_019746747.1:0-203 GCF_002891405.2 Cryptotermes secundus | reverse complement strand
GGCTTATCCTACTTATGGACCAGGACTTGTATACCATTATACAGAGGACTGGATATAAGATATTCACAGGGCTCTCACAGGGGACTGTTAAGGTGCTGAAAGACCCTGAGGCTCAGCACCAAAGAGAAACTGTGATAGTCACAGCATCTTCAAAATCAGGCTCTGAGGGGGAGGGGGATGATGTACCCACTCCTTCAGACCAA
>NW_019746746.1:0-203 GCF_002891405.2 Cryptotermes secundus | reverse complement strand
CCGATAAATAACGGTATTGTCACGTGTTGGGGGTTCCGTGACTAATAATTGTGAATTCGGGATTGGATGATCAGGTTTATTTGACGTCACTATTACAATTACACTAGTTTATAATAATTCACATATTCAACTCCTTCAGGATACCGAATCCCTCACTGTTGTCTGCATCTTGCGCCTCTGTTCTCATGTAATTCTCTCGTATT
>NW_019746745.1:0-203 GCF_002891405.2 Cryptotermes secundus | reverse complement strand
TTGGCAGTTCCGTCGTGTAGTCTAATTGATGCTTCCTGACATTTTAGAGCAACGTAATTAAACATCTACCATACTAAACGGCGTCACATTATACATGATAATCACCGCTGTGAGAATTCAAAATTTTGCGAAATTTCCAATTGTTTGTTCATTTTCCAATTATTGATTTTTACTCCGTTTATGAGTATTTCTCGAACAGTATT
>NW_019746744.1:0-203 GCF_002891405.2 Cryptotermes secundus | reverse complement strand
GATTGCTTCTTCCAAGGCTAAGGTTTGGACAGAATGAGAAAATAAATACAGTCAAGTTAATCATCGTTAAGGAATAAATAAATTTTGAGTAACCTTCAGCAGATTTATCAATATATTTAGTCTGGTGTGCCTCATTTCCTAAATATCACTTATTTCGCTGGCTTTATCAGAAGGGTGAAATTTAAGGCCAGAAGAACCATGAA
>NW_019746743.1:0-203 GCF_002891405.2 Cryptotermes secundus | reverse complement strand
CACAGAAAATACCGTTTCTAGCAGTACTTCCAATGTTGCGCGCCGTCCGCTTCCTAGCAACGGTTCCAGTACTGTTGCGTATTTGCAAAGCTGTAGCCTAGTAATGACAACTGTTTCCTTTGTTTCGCGGTCGTTGACTAGCAACGGGTCTATATACTACAATATACATAACAAATTTCATAAAAATCGTTTCAGACGTTCGG
>NW_019746742.1:0-203 GCF_002891405.2 Cryptotermes secundus | reverse complement strand
ATAGAAAGCTGAACCCAGTTTGGACATGAGCCAGTCAATATGTCCTTTCCATGACGGTATTATCAGTCATCAGACCGAGGAACTTAATATCAGCAGTTATAGCAATTTGACTGTTACTATAAATGAGAGGTATGTCCAGTGTATTACTATTCTTGGTTAAGAAATGCATAAAATACATTTTATTGAGATTCAGTGTCAGTAAG
>NW_019746741.1:0-203 GCF_002891405.2 Cryptotermes secundus | reverse complement strand
TGGTAGCTGAGGCATGGGGATAGTTCGTGAACCCACAGTAAGGGGAACAGCTGCTGTTGAAAGCCATTACCAGGGAACAACCAGTGAAGACACAGCAGCCTGAGAAGACTTAGTTTGTGCTGTAGTAAATTGTAGATTGTGTGTTGGTGATAGCACTGTAGTTACTTGTAGTTAAGATCAGTGAGTGGTCAGTGAATCCAAGT
>NW_019746740.1:0-203 GCF_002891405.2 Cryptotermes secundus | reverse complement strand
AAGTAGCTGATTACTAAGTAAAGTTTTGTTACATGTAGACACATTACTAGGCAACGGTTCTGGGAACAAATTCCTGCGAATACACAGGCAACAATCGGACAACTTCCATTGCAATGCAATTTCAAAAATAGAGGAAGCGGTTCCCTACACACGACAACACAAACACAGATTAAGAGTAGTCAAGCATCCATGCCTTTAGTGGG
>NW_019746739.1:0-203 GCF_002891405.2 Cryptotermes secundus | reverse complement strand
CGAAGGTTAATTGCCATGTAAACAAGAATCTACCCCTGGCCCCCAACGTAAGCCTAGTAAACGAAGTCACCAACCTCAATTCTTAAAGATAAACTAAATTTACTAAGTTCATGGAGCTGAGCCCTTCTTGAGAAGCAGCCAATCCTGCAGCTTCCCATGAATTTGCCAACATTATATGGAACCTGAAGGTTCACTGCAGTGTT
>NW_019746738.1:0-203 GCF_002891405.2 Cryptotermes secundus | reverse complement strand
GAGGAAGTCGGAGTGTGTCAATACGAAGTGAATTTGTTTTTCACGATGGTAAAACTTGAGATTGTATCTTCTAAATTATATAAATTCATAGGTGATTATCAGCGTTATGGATACAATTGCTGCCATCAACTTCAGGGAAGATGCAACAGTTTATTGTGAAAATTATTCTGCTTACTCCTATTAGTTAGCTCAATGTCCAGGTT
>NW_019746737.1:0-203 GCF_002891405.2 Cryptotermes secundus | reverse complement strand
TTTCAATTTCTAAAGCTTTAATTATACATATTATGACATGACAGAATGACTATAGATGGGTTTGGGATTGATGACTCGATTTATTGCCCACTTTGGTACATTTTGTGACTTTGCTTTACAGTTCACTATTACACGCAGTTACATCTTCACTGTCATTAATTGGTACCAGCTTTCAGTGATAGATGTTCCCCTTCCTCTGGGTT
>NW_019746736.1:0-203 GCF_002891405.2 Cryptotermes secundus | reverse complement strand
TCGCGTTCACGTTCAGACAATTCCTTGCTAGATTGTTCATTTGCAGTTTCTTTTTCATCTTCCAATTCCATGCCATCATCAGAGTCTCTATCAAGTTCTTCGCTTAACAAAGCAGTAATTGATACTTCATTCTTAACACACACAACATATTTTCATTGTTTCATGCCAGAAGGCAGGCATCTATCTAAATGCAAAGCCATGTT
>NW_019746735.1:0-202 GCF_002891405.2 Cryptotermes secundus | reverse complement strand
TTGCTAAATTGCTAGCTTTGCGTTTGGTTGCTTTCTTGCTTTAGGTTTCTTGCTTGCCAGCTTTGAGTTAATAGCTTGCTTGCTTTGCGTTGCTTACATGCTAGCTTTGCGTTGCGAGCTTCATAAGTTTGCGTTGCTAGCTTGTTAGCTTTGCGTTGCTAGATAGTTTTGCGTTGCTAGCTTGCTAGATTGCTAGATATGC
>NW_019746734.1:0-203 GCF_002891405.2 Cryptotermes secundus | reverse complement strand
TCTAGTTTGCTACATATGGGTTGCTAGCTTGATAGTTTTGCGTTGTTATCATGTTAGCTTTGCGCTGCTAGCTTGCTAAATTTGCGTTGCAAGATTATTGGCTTTGCTTTGCTAGCTTGCTAGATTTGCGTTGTTGCTTGCTAGCTGTGCGTTGCTCTATTGCTAGCTTGCTAGATATGCGTCGCTCACTTGATAGCATTGCG
>NW_019746733.1:0-203 GCF_002891405.2 Cryptotermes secundus | reverse complement strand
CAGGAAGGTCGCGGCTTCGATTCCCGACGAAGTCACTGAATTTTTAAATTGACCTAATCATTTCAGCCGCACTATTGCCCCGGGGTCGACTCAGCCCCTAACAGAAATGAATACCAGGAACATTCCTGAGGGTAAAGGGCGACCGGAGCGTAAGTCTGACAAACTCACCGCCATCTGTGAGCCGATTCTCTAGATAAAATGTT
>NW_019746732.1:0-203 GCF_002891405.2 Cryptotermes secundus | reverse complement strand
AAATGTAGTAATTACCAGACAGACTTGAGTAAAACCACAACAGAGAAATTTAAAGGATACCTAAACGAACAACAGCAAAAAAGAATATTCGTATGAGTTATGCCCCAACTCATCCACGATCCAGGACTTTTATTGCAGATTCGGCAGATTAATGTGTTAAAAAATATATAGTAAAATTCGATGTACATACCTTTTTTGTTGTT
>NW_019746731.1:0-203 GCF_002891405.2 Cryptotermes secundus | reverse complement strand
TCATTTAGTTTGCTGTCATCTGGGATGTGACATCGTGAAGTTTGGTAGCAATGTACAACATTTCGGAGAACATCCATATTCAAGGTCGACCCTGACAATGGAGGCGAATCGTTACTCATATACAAATTAGCACTGAGTTACATTCTGGAAGGCCATACCCTTTAATACTCACAACCTTGAGAACCTGATCTGAGTTATTAACC
>NW_019746730.1:0-203 GCF_002891405.2 Cryptotermes secundus | reverse complement strand
GGTTTTGTCCACTTTATCCCATGTAGCTGTCCCGACACTCGCACTCCCAGTAACACCGAACAGATATACGTAACACACTGTTAAAGAGTTGAGAATTGTAACAGCTTGTCACTACAGACAGTTAAAATACACAGCAATAGCACCGATCTGCAAACGCGTGTTGTAGTAGATTATGTTGTCATCTGGTTATTTTGTGACGCTTT
>NW_019746729.1:0-203 GCF_002891405.2 Cryptotermes secundus | reverse complement strand
AAGGAGTCCTACCGACTATGCAAAAAATTAAGAAACTGAAAAAGCGGCCGGAGTCCAACAAAGGGCTGTAGAGCCACAGATGAATGAATGAATTTAACAATTTATCAAATTTAAGAACAGAAAAGCGGCTTAACTTTGAAATTAATAAAGAGGAGTATGTCAAACTATCAAACGTAAACGTCACTTGACTTATCTGAAGCTTT
>NW_019746728.1:0-203 GCF_002891405.2 Cryptotermes secundus | reverse complement strand
GAGCCTTGACATCTCACAACCCTATAGGCCTACATGGCCTTTTGCCAGAATAGCTTTACCTGTTACTTATGTACTCATATTAAAACTGAATAGGATAATTTTCTCAAACAAGATGATTGAGGAATAATTTCTGACAAAATTAAAGAACATAAGTTAAATAAAAATGACTTATATTATTCGGTCAGTAACAGATCCTTTTTTTT
>NW_019746727.1:0-203 GCF_002891405.2 Cryptotermes secundus | reverse complement strand
AATTGCTAGGTTTGCGTTGCTAGATTCGTAGCTTTGCGTAGCTAGATTGCTAGGTTTGCATTGCTTGCTTGCTTGCTTGCTTTGCGTTTATTGCTTGCATATTTCGTTGCTAGCTTCCTAGTTTTGCGTTGCTAGCTTCCTAGATTTGGTTGCTTTCTTGTATGTTTGTTTTGCGTTTCTTGCATGCTAGCTTTCGTTGCTAG
>NW_019746726.1:0-203 GCF_002891405.2 Cryptotermes secundus | reverse complement strand
TCTCAACCATATGGTTTCAACAAGATAGTGCAACTGCCCATACAAGGAGCATCCATGGAGGTCACTTTGGAAATGTTTCCGGAGCATACTATTTCACTGCACAGTGAGCTTCCATGGCCTGCACATTCACCTGATTTCCCTACCTGTGATTATTAACATTGGGGATACTTCAAAGCAAAAGTGTACACTTTGGAAGCAAATTT
>NW_019746725.1:0-203 GCF_002891405.2 Cryptotermes secundus | reverse complement strand
TGAACAGAAACGGCATTTCTTCTATTGTTGCTTGCGTATTTGTTGCAGCGGGAATCTGTTTACCGAGCCTAGCACTGAACGTCTGCTTTGGCTCCACTCTTGTGGCCTTCAGGCGTCATGCCCCAATATCAAGTTTCCTGTGAAATGAGTCGTGATACACATGATACAGCTCACTGGGAATAGCCTGATTCTCCGGCAAATTT
>NW_019746724.1:0-203 GCF_002891405.2 Cryptotermes secundus | reverse complement strand
GATGCTGTGGGTTTTCCTCTGCCCAATAGCGAAAGTTCTGTTTGTTGACATAGCCAGATAAGCGGAAGTGTGCTTCATCTGTCATGGGGATAATGACATCGTCAGGAAAAGTTCCGATTTAACATTCAGCACTCGAGCTACGGTTTGCCATGTCACAGTAGCTTAACTCTTGCACCACCACCATTTTCTACGGAAGGAAATTT
>NW_019746723.1:0-203 GCF_002891405.2 Cryptotermes secundus | reverse complement strand
CAATCTCTACGGCGTATTCACAGCAAAACACGTTACAGGATATACAATCAAGCAACATAAGTCAATATATGTTAATTTTCTCTAAAAGCACAAATTTGTACTGTTTTTAATACAAATTACACACTAGATGTGTATTGTGATACTCATCTAAGCTGACGTGAAGTGAAAAAGTGTATCATTAAATTCTCCTGCATGAAATATTT
>NW_019746722.1:0-203 GCF_002891405.2 Cryptotermes secundus | reverse complement strand
GGCTAGCTTGCTAGATTGGCGTTGCAACCTTGCTAGCTTTCCCTTTCTAGCTTGCTATCTTTCCTTTGCAAGTTTGCTAGATTTTCGTTATTAGCTTGCTAGTTTTGCATTGCTTGCTTGCTTGCTTTGCCTTTCTTGCTTGCTAGACTTCGTTGCTAGCTTGCAAGCTTTGCTTTGTTAGCTTACTAGCTTTGCGTTGCTAG
>NW_019746721.1:0-203 GCF_002891405.2 Cryptotermes secundus | reverse complement strand
TTAAGGAATTCCTTTAAATTTATGTTAATTACTATAATAATTTATTATTTTAATAATATTTTCATCAATAAAATTTATTTAAAAATTTTAAACTAATTTTGAACGAAATTAACATATTTTAAGAAAATTGTTCCGAAATTTTTTTGACAATTTAACGTTAATATAAGGATTTGCACACAATACTTGAAAGATTTCTTCTTATT
>NW_019746720.1:0-203 GCF_002891405.2 Cryptotermes secundus | reverse complement strand
AATCCGCTCAGACGTATACAACAGCACACTAGCTCCTAATCGAACTCCTCCTGTCTAGAATAAACTTATATCCTATCACCTCACCAACCATCCAATCAAATTGCCCCAAACGTTAGCATTTATACTGCGCTCGCTCCTAGCCCCGAATCTACATCATCATGCGCGCTAGCCAATCAATTCTTCCTCCTCAATTTCAAGTTTCG
>NW_019746719.1:0-202 GCF_002891405.2 Cryptotermes secundus | reverse complement strand
GGACTGATTTCTCAGCTTAATTTATTCATCTTACGGACGGTAGGACTCGTTGGACGGGTGATCAGCTCTTCGCAAGGCCTGTACCTAAACAGAATAAACACACACATAGCAAACATCAATACTTGTGTGGGATTGGAACCCACGATCCCGGCCTCCTAGAGAGCGAAGACAGTGCATGCCTTAGACCTCTCGGCTACCGTGA
>NW_019746718.1:0-203 GCF_002891405.2 Cryptotermes secundus | reverse complement strand
ATACAAAATTTACACAAATTAGAGTACCAATTTGAACAATTCTTTCATTTCTCAAAATAATACCCTGTACATTCAGGTACTTTTGTCGTCGTTTCACAAGCCCCTGAAAACCAGCAGCATAAAATTTTGGGGCTGATGTCGGAACCAGGTTATGACGCCAAATAACACTGTAGACGCAGGACACATCAAGTCTTCAATGTTTT
>NW_019746717.1:0-203 GCF_002891405.2 Cryptotermes secundus | reverse complement strand
ATGCACACCGTTAAATGTATCAGAAGTCGAGGGTAGCAAGTCTGCCGGTGCATTAGAGGCATATTTTTCTACCTTGGGGCTAAAAGCGAACTTGGAAATGCTGACAACAAATTTTTGTTTCAGAAAAATGGAGTTACGCGTCAGGAATATAAATAAACATCTGATTAACTGTACTCTTTAACTAACTGACTAACCAACCAAGC
>NW_019746716.1:0-203 GCF_002891405.2 Cryptotermes secundus | reverse complement strand
CTTGTTTCTTGTTTCTTGTTTTTTGTTTCTTGTCAGTTCTTAATTTACTTTTTATTTAGTTTCGTTTAACGTTCTTACAGTGTGAACTGTGAAGAGAGTCTTCTTAGTTGCAATGCCATATAGGTCGGAGAAATTCTGACGTTTCAGAGTATCGTATTATCTCCATCTTCAAAGTTGAAGAGCTGAATTTTGCGTCCGCTTTT
>NW_019746715.1:0-203 GCF_002891405.2 Cryptotermes secundus | reverse complement strand
CTCTGGCCTGGACTCAGCCTCTAACAGAAGTGAATAACATGAATCTTCCTGGGGGTAAAAGCCTGCCGGTGCATGAGGCTGACAGTCTCACCGCCATCTGTAATCCGATTTTCTAGAGACTATGGAAGCCTCAATATCTCACAGCCCTATGGGTCTCTACGGGCTGTTACAGTGATACATTTACTTTACCTAATTTAAATGTT
>NW_019746714.1:0-203 GCF_002891405.2 Cryptotermes secundus | reverse complement strand
CTTATTTTTTATGAATGTATTGTAACATGTACAGCTAGGCAACGGCTCTGCAAACATAGGCAACTCTAGAACTTCGGTTATTAGGGTTTTGATGTACACAGTTTAACTGACTGAAAGTCAATATCAACGGCAACGTAATAACTCTACTGTTGAAAGAGATATCTTCTACACTGTTCGTCGCAACATTTTAACAGGAGACTTTG
>NW_019746713.1:0-203 GCF_002891405.2 Cryptotermes secundus | reverse complement strand
GAGAAGAACAACTAATATAAACACATAACACAAAATAATACTCTGTAACAATGACCCAAACATTCTGACCTCTTACAATGTGAATTATAATATGAAAATCACAAGCAACAAAGACTGTATTATATTATTAAACCAACCAATGTCAAGTATACAAAAACTACTTAGGATTACTTAGTTTTGAGACTTTGTCCTTCATCCAGTAT
>NW_019746712.1:0-202 GCF_002891405.2 Cryptotermes secundus | reverse complement strand
GGTTGGGTGGACCCCAGAGCCGGTCTGGATGACATGGAGAAGTGACTCCACAGGGACTCAAACTGCAAACCCTTGGTCATCCAGCCCGTAGCCAGTCTCTATACCAACTGCACTATCCCAGCTCCTACAAAGAAATCTAAGCACACTGAATTTATTAATAACTAGCTGTGCCCGGCCACACCTTGCTGTGGCTCAGTCTGCC
>NW_019746711.1:0-203 GCF_002891405.2 Cryptotermes secundus | reverse complement strand
ACCATCGAAGCATCGTGTGCAGTCATCACACTGGACACACTGACAACTGTAGTTTGCTCAGCAGTTCGGCAGCATTGACGCTGTTTAACCGCTGATGGTGGCCACTTTGAATGCATGCAATGACTCTCTCTCCGTGCAAGAATTGTAACTACATGTCATTTTTTCCAAAAATATTGACTATCAAAGAGTGAGAAAATATTTTT
>NW_019746710.1:0-202 GCF_002891405.2 Cryptotermes secundus | reverse complement strand
GGCTTTGTGTTGCTAGCTTGGCAGCTTTGCGTTGCTAGCTTTCCAACTGTACGTTGCTAGCTTGGCAGCATTGCGTTGCTTGCTTGCTTGCTTTACGTTGCTAGCTTGCTTACTATTCGTTGCTAGGTTGCTAGCTTTGCGTTGGTAAATTTCTAGATTCGCGTTGCTATCTAGCTAGCTTTGCGTTGCTAGACTTCTAGTT
>NW_019746709.1:0-202 GCF_002891405.2 Cryptotermes secundus | reverse complement strand
GTGTTGTTTTCTTCCTCCCGTTCTCAGAAACCAGTTCGCTGATGACAGGAGGAGGCGTCAAGAGGACCCAGAATGTTGTGGATAATTTTGAGTTTAATTACTTCAGACGTTTTTAAGGACGAATCATGTACCTAAATCAACATCCACGTGTATTTCCTGAGTCCTTCGTCAGATTTTAATAAAACTTGATAGTACAGCGTAC
>NW_019746708.1:0-202 GCF_002891405.2 Cryptotermes secundus | reverse complement strand
GCGTTGCTAGATTGCCAGCTTTGCGTTACTAGCTTTCTAACTTTGCATTTCTAGCTTGCTATCTTTGCGTTGTTAGCTTGCAAGCTTTGCGTTGCTAACTTCCTAGCTTACCGTTTCTAGCTTGCTAACTCTGCTTTTCTAGCTTGCTAGCTTTGAGTTGCTTGCTTGCTTGCTCAGCTTTTCTTGCTTGCTTTCTTTAGGT
>NW_019746707.1:0-202 GCF_002891405.2 Cryptotermes secundus | reverse complement strand
GGTGGCTTGGCATGGCGCACAGAACATCCGGTCTGAACAAAATTCCTGCGCCAGGAGTAAATTCTATGCCTGCTGTGAGGTTCCTTGTGATACTGAGTGAAAAATTTCCTTTGAACTTGTGTAGCAGACTTCGTTTCTTCGAACCGAAACACACAAGGAGCACGCTCTGCACCTGTGAAAGTAGCCATCTTGATTTCAACTG
>NW_019746706.1:0-202 GCF_002891405.2 Cryptotermes secundus | reverse complement strand
GCAAGATAGCAACGCAAAGTTAGCAAGCTAGAAACGAAAGTTAGCAAGCAAGAAACGTAAAGTTATCAAGCTAACAATTTTGCAACGGAAAGCTAGCAAGCTAACAAAGCAATGCTAGCAAGCTGCAACGCAGAACTATAAAGCTAGCAAACTAGCAACGCAAAGCTAGCACGCTAGCAACGCAACTCTGGCAAGCTAACAA
>NW_019746705.1:0-202 GCF_002891405.2 Cryptotermes secundus | reverse complement strand
GGGCAAAAATTTGACTCTTCTATGTCGTTCAGACCGGATCTGGGGGCCACCCAGCCCCCTGTCCAATGGGTACCGGGGGTTTCTTTCCCCGAGGGTAAAGCGGCCGGGGCGTGAAGCTGGCCACTCACATCCAGCTATTGCCGAAACAAATAAAACTTGGGTCTATACATCCACTCCCCCATATGTCTTCATGGCGTAGTGC
>NW_019746704.1:0-202 GCF_002891405.2 Cryptotermes secundus | reverse complement strand
AATTAATATTACTTGTATGCCTGAGGGGGACACGAGGTAGCTTAGTTGGTTGAGGCACTATGCTACAAGCCTGAAGGTAGCGGTTTCGAGTACCGATGAGGTCATCAGATTTTTCAATTCACCTAATACTTCCAGCCGCACTAAGGCCCAAGGGGTCGACTCAGCCTTTAAAAGAAATGAGTACCAGGAATCTTCTTGGGGA
>NW_019746703.1:0-202 GCF_002891405.2 Cryptotermes secundus | reverse complement strand
GGGGTGCACGTGACTGAGAAGACGGGTTTTTGATTGGATTGGATTTATTGACAACTTATACACATAACTCGGAACTACGGGCAATAGAGCGCTATCGCTTATGTACACATTTTACAGTTCACCGTTACACACGCACTAAGGTTTTCAGTCTTCATTGGTCGTATCCTGGCAACGGATTTCGTAACAGTCTCACTGTCACTTC
>NW_019746702.1:0-202 GCF_002891405.2 Cryptotermes secundus | reverse complement strand
GCTCCAATTCTCATCCGGTTATCCCTTTCTGATCCTGAATGCACACTAATGCGATCATGTCATCCAAGGAGGACGAGAGATCAAATGAACACCAGGGATGAGAAGGTTAGGACTACTACGATGAAGAGACAAGGAGAGAAGAGATAGAGAAAGAGGCAGTGCCGAGAAAGTTGTGGCAAGTTGTATGTTTGAAATGAGACAT
>NW_019746701.1:0-202 GCF_002891405.2 Cryptotermes secundus | reverse complement strand
GGCGGTAGGTTGCGGTTCGGGTCCCGATGAGGCGGATTTTTTTTTTTCAATTGACATAATCCAACCGCACTATGGCCCTGGGATCGACTCAAATTCTAACAGAAATTAGTACCAGAAATCTTCCTGAGAAGGGGGAGGGGGGTAAAGGGCAGCCAGTACGTAAGACTGATAACCTCACCGCCATCTGTGAGCCGAATGTCCA
>NW_019746700.1:0-202 GCF_002891405.2 Cryptotermes secundus | reverse complement strand
TGGGTGGGCCCCGGAGCCGGTCTCGACATTTTTTCTTCCTCTTCGTTCCGACTTCGGAGCATTGGGCTGATTTCTCAGTTCCAATGATCATTTTTACAGACGGTAGGACTCCTTAGGCGGGCGATCGGCTCGTCACAAGTCTGCTACCTAAACACAGCAGAACACAAACACAGAATAAACGCATACGCACACCAAACATCCA
>NW_019746699.1:0-202 GCF_002891405.2 Cryptotermes secundus | reverse complement strand
GAATGGTGAATCACTAGGGATAGATAAATCAGTAGAGGGAAGAGCTACGGGCTGGACAGCCAGAGTTCGATTCCCTGCAGGGGAAAGATTTTCCGCTTCACAATAACCTCCAGACCTACTCTGGGGCCCACTCATCCTCCTATACAATGGGTATCGGGGGCAATTTCATGAAAGGAAGGCGGCCGGGGAGTGAATCTGACCA
>NW_019746698.1:0-202 GCF_002891405.2 Cryptotermes secundus | reverse complement strand
TGTCTCTGTGCTTAACTAATTAAGCACTATATCATGAAGACGTATAGGGGAGAGGATGTATAGATCCACATTTCCTTGACCTTGGCACTAGTTGGATGTGAGTGGTCAGCTTGGCGCCACTGCCGCTTTACCCCCGGATAGGCTAGGATGCTGGGTGGGCCCCAGGGCCGGCTTGGACGACGTGGAGAAGAGAAAACTCTTT
>NW_019746697.1:0-202 GCF_002891405.2 Cryptotermes secundus | reverse complement strand
GGGATCTACGGCGTTGGAAGTTGTTAACAGACAAAGACTGCTGAAGACGCAGCAGACTAAGAAGACTTAGTGCGTGCTGTAATGAACTGCTGATTGTGGGAATTAGCGACAGTGTTATAGTTACTTGTAGTTATAATCTGTAATTGTTCAATAAATCCAATTACCATTCCAAACCCCGTCTACATTCACTGTATCACATACA
>NW_019746696.1:0-202 GCF_002891405.2 Cryptotermes secundus | reverse complement strand
GTGTCCATATCCCACAAGCATGAGGTGTGTTTCAAAAGTTTTGCCTCTGGGTTTTCTGGCTACAGTTTGCTCATGGAGACATACAGGAGAGAGACGAAATAATGGAAGCACCAAGAAGTTGCGGAATAGAATTTGTTTGTGTTGTCTGCATTGAAAGAACTTCAGTTGAAAACACCGAAAGAAGTTCCTCCTTTTGTGTACA
>NW_019746695.1:0-202 GCF_002891405.2 Cryptotermes secundus | reverse complement strand
TGGTAAAGTAAAGGCAAGGTGAAGACGCGATTAAGGCGTATGGGGGAGTGGATGTACAGATTCACATTTTCTTTACCTCGGCACTAGTTGGAGGTGATAGGTCAGCTTCACGCCCCTTCCCCTTTACTCCCAGGGAAAGTGCCCCTGTATAGGAGGTTGGGTTGGCCCCAGAGCCGGTCTGGACGACGTGGAGAAAAGGAAA
>NW_019746694.1:0-202 GCF_002891405.2 Cryptotermes secundus | reverse complement strand
TAAATGTTCTTAATTTTATTACAGCATCTTAAATGGCATTATACAGGTACTCTTTAAAAACATTAAAATTTACTATTCATAAAAAATAACTGTACTAGTTTTCCGAAAACCATCACACCTCCCTGTTGGACTCTGTACTTGGACTTCTCCTGATGGTAAGGCACACAATCAAATTGACCATATTTTGGTAGATAGGAGACGA
>NW_019746693.1:0-202 GCF_002891405.2 Cryptotermes secundus | reverse complement strand
GGTCGAAATATGTACGTCAATAGCCACTAAACAAATGTTGATACAACAGTATCTATTTTTTTTTTTCGGAAATATTGTTGTGTAGACTACCCCAGTGTATATTTCATATATCCAAATTTAAGCCATTTCTTTATAATTATGGTGCTTCTTATCCTTCCCATAAGTTAACAAACCGTACTTCATAACCTCACAAAAATAAAAA
>NW_019746692.1:0-202 GCF_002891405.2 Cryptotermes secundus | reverse complement strand
TGGCACTGTAATGCGAGGGATATTCAGAAAGTAACCTCCGTTTAAGTTAAGAAAATAATGAAGGAGCGGAGGAGAGCTGGCGCATGCGAATTAGCGTCACATAACTGGACACTTTGTGTTTGTTTTTGTCTCTACATATTGGGTTATCACGTGTCCGGCGAATTATAATTCGGCCAGATACGAAAATCGCACTGTTACCCGC
>NW_019746691.1:0-202 GCF_002891405.2 Cryptotermes secundus | reverse complement strand
CTTCAAGCAGAGGAGGAGCTGGTAACGTAGAAGTACTGGCCGCCTGAGCAAGAATGAAAGTGATGGATGAAAGGGTTACCACTGGATCTTCTGGGCGAGTCGAAAGGAAACCGCTCGAGATGAGCTGGTCCTAAGAGCGGAGCGATTGTAATGGCCAGATAATAGTCGCTGCTAGGAGTAGCCGAAACAGGAGACGCAGAAA
>NW_019746690.1:0-202 GCF_002891405.2 Cryptotermes secundus | reverse complement strand
TTGTGTAGGTTCATTAAAACGTAAATGATATAATGTTTGGAAAGATGATACCAGGATAAAAAAGTAAAGCTATTCCTGTAACAGGCCGTGAAGGCCTAGTGGATTTTGAGACACAGAGGCTCCCACATTTGGTGGACAATAAGCCGACAATTGGCGTAGAGGTTGTCAGCCTTACACTCCGTCCGCCATTTACGGCCAATAA
>NW_019746689.1:0-202 GCF_002891405.2 Cryptotermes secundus | reverse complement strand
TGTCAACCTCACCGACATCTGTGAACTAATTTTCTAGAAAAATGTGGGAGCCTTGACGTCTCACAATCCTATGTGCCTCTAGGGCTTGTTACAGGGATGGCTTTACGTTGAATAACCTTCTGGGAAATTACCCCTTAGGAGAGGAAGCATAGTTTCACCCAGAGCAATTCTGGTTGTAGTGTAGGAAATGTGGAAGGGAGAA
>NW_019746688.1:0-202 GCF_002891405.2 Cryptotermes secundus | reverse complement strand
CTCTGTGCTCTATATGGCTCAGCCCGGATTGAAATGTGGCAAAAGCTTTGTAGTTTGAAGAATTCTTGTGATTTTGCCGTCCTGGGTTTGGTCATAAGGAAGAGGGGGAAGTTTTTGGTTATCCTGTCTTTTGAAGGCGACCCTCGTTTGGTTGTCTTCTGTTTGACGCTAACCACAGCAAATCCAAGGGTCACCAATCCAT
>NW_019746687.1:0-202 GCF_002891405.2 Cryptotermes secundus | reverse complement strand
AATCTAGACGGCATAAGTGGCGAAAAGTATAAGTAAAAACTAAGACCTCTTTACGCTACTAACGCCGGGTGTCTGGAGATTCTGAGGCCGATGTGCGTAACGAAAAGAAATTAACAGTAGCAACGAGAACTTAGGCCCTTAAACTAGCAATAAATAAATATAATAATAATAATGAAAAGAAACTAGCACCAAATAATAATAA
>NW_019746686.1:0-202 GCF_002891405.2 Cryptotermes secundus | reverse complement strand
TGGGCTTGGATTGGTGAATGGATTTATTGGATATTCACAAGTCGTTAACTACAAATAATTATAACACTATAAAGAGTACTGTAACTATAACACATAAAATAAAGTCTTCAACATCTGTTTGCTTAGTCGTTGCTCGGTAATGAATCTTATCTGGTAAAAACTTCAACTGTTGCATCCTTCAACAATGAATCTTCAAGAGTCT
>NW_019746685.1:0-202 GCF_002891405.2 Cryptotermes secundus | reverse complement strand
ATGGAATAATAATGGAAACGGAAAACCCATGAAAACGATCATTTCCGTGTGGTTAGTGCAGTAACCTTATAAATACGAGTGAAATTCGGAAATGAATGTGAGGTATACAGCTAATTCAATTCCACTCTTTGGCGTATGACACAAAGCTATAGGCAAGCTGCAACGTAAGATGTCACACACTTAAGATGTCAGCTGGTAATAA
>NW_019746684.1:0-202 GCF_002891405.2 Cryptotermes secundus | reverse complement strand
TGCAAACTGTCTGGTAACTACCATACAAGGACTGGACTAAGCAGGGTATTTTTACATGAGAAGTTTCTATGAGCAAAAACTATACAGCTTTTCTGCATGCATATAATGTTTTTTTCATAAACACTCTTTGGATAAGAGAGGTAAATCTACCACTCCTGGAAAGTTAGGTATCTAAGGTTATACTGATATACTACCATAGTAA
>NW_019746683.1:0-202 GCF_002891405.2 Cryptotermes secundus | reverse complement strand
AACGCAAAGCTAGCAAGCTACCAATGCAAAGCTAGCATGATAGCAACGCAAAGCTTGCAAGCTTGCAACGGAGAGCTAGGAAAGTAGCAACGCAAAGCTAGCAAGCCAGCCAAGCAAATTTAGCAACCTAGGAACGATAAGCTGGTAAGCTGGCAACGCTATATTTGCAAGCTAACAACGCATATCTAGAAAGCTAGCAAGA
>NW_019746682.1:0-202 GCF_002891405.2 Cryptotermes secundus | reverse complement strand
GTATGGGCTGGGTTCATCTGCCTCAGGATAGGGAGCAGTGGCAGGATTTTGCGAACACAGTGATGAAATCTTTGGATTCCATAAAATGTTGGGAAATTCTTGAGTAGGGACTTCAAACACATTCCTATTCAGCTGTACTGTGTAACATCATTATCCTACCACAGGTCAGTGGACATTCAGTGGAACAGGAAACCTTGTGAGA
>NW_019746681.1:0-202 GCF_002891405.2 Cryptotermes secundus | reverse complement strand
TTGCCAAAAAATATGCTCTTTGCGAAGTCTTTACTTAGCAATAGCTGTTTTTTCGTGGTTGTTGCCTAACAATGGGTGCACATGCCACAATATATTAGTGAAATGTCATAACTTCTGAGAAGTTACAGGTCACAGAATTTTCCCAGACTGTACAACACCCTATAGGGTAGACATCTTGATTAGCAAGACCAGCTAGCCTTAA
>NW_019746680.1:0-202 GCF_002891405.2 Cryptotermes secundus | reverse complement strand
TAGCCAATTCTATAAAAGACCTGGGAGGGTTTATTGATGCTAAACACTATTTCCATAACCTTGTCAATTATATTTTCTCTCACAGTGTTAAACTGATGGGTCTAGTTAATAACATTACTTTCTCATCTCTAGACTGTATGCTCAGACTGTACAGTGCATCAGTTAGATCTAAGCTTGAATATGCGTCTTTAGTCTGGAATTT
>NW_019746679.1:0-202 GCF_002891405.2 Cryptotermes secundus | reverse complement strand
GATGAATTGATGCCGATTACCCAAAAAGAGACGGCGGCCTGCCCATTGGACGCGAACCCTGCGGCGGCAGAACGAGAAGATGTCCCAATAGTGATACTGGTCGGAGTGATGACGGCCTGCCAAGAGATGGAGGCATGTCCAGAAGAAGAAGTGCCAGCTTCAGCGCACAGGAAACCTGAGGCGGCAGAACTACTAGAGGTAC
>NW_019746678.1:0-202 GCF_002891405.2 Cryptotermes secundus | reverse complement strand
GAGGATTGGGTTAAATTCAAGATGGAGGTAGCAGGATTCTTCGGAACGTTAGTAACTATGGGACTACATGGCGTCATATCCCAAGAAGATAGCAATCCTCGATTTTGAAAACGGTAGCACGCGGTAGCGTAGTTGGTTGAGGGGCTATGCTATACGCCGGAAGTTCGCGGGTTCAAGTCCTGATGAGATCATTGAATTTTTT
>NW_019746677.1:0-202 GCF_002891405.2 Cryptotermes secundus | reverse complement strand
GTGGTGTCCCAAATTGATGCTGTATTCAGCCACAGCCGAGTTGTCTGAATGTTCAAGGTGGATTTGCCACTGATGCTCCTTGAACCTTGTGTCCACAGAACGGCCCGTCTGCCCAATATCGACCTTGCTGCACTCGCAGGGGATACTGTATACACCCGTTGTCCTTAGTCCCAGACTCTTTGACCGGCCAGAGAAAACTAGA
>NW_019746676.1:0-202 GCF_002891405.2 Cryptotermes secundus | reverse complement strand
AGAGTAAGGATGGCAACACATAGACTGTGGAACTCGGTCAAGAATATTTTAGTCAGCAGAGGTGCGTAATTGCACAGCTGCAAGTTCGCATTTGTAGGCCATTGCAGAGAATGGAATTACCGAATGCACAAAGGGAGACGCCACGGATGTGCCCGCGACAAGAGGGGGTAACCAATAGAAAGCCACCACCCTTAATTAAGGA
>NW_019746675.1:0-202 GCF_002891405.2 Cryptotermes secundus | reverse complement strand
TTTTTTTACTTGACCCATTTGTGGACCTTGAAGATGGAGGCAACACGTTCCTATGAAACATCAGCTGACATTCAATGGACTACATGGTGATATGTCCAAGAAGCTAGAACCCTTAAACAAACATGCCCTCTTGGCTGCTTTCATACCACACATTCTTCACTATCCGACAACTCACTCAATGCAGTAAAACACATCTCTTAGA
>NW_019746674.1:0-202 GCF_002891405.2 Cryptotermes secundus | reverse complement strand
TACTTGTCAAGGATTTTGAAGTCTGTAGAGAAGAAATCTGCACAGAGTAGCTGTTGTGTGTTAAATGTCATGAAAAACAGCGTAAATTGTATGGTGTTATACAGCCATGACTGATAAAAGCTATGATGTCTTTACAGAACTGTACAAATTCAAAGATCATTTTAGTGGGTCCATATGGTGAGACATACCCAGCAAGACATGA
>NW_019746673.1:0-202 GCF_002891405.2 Cryptotermes secundus | reverse complement strand
GACAAGGAAGAACATCGGAACGTGTTTTCGTCTTGCAAGACAATGTTTGAACGCGCACTGCTGCCCATACGGGGGAAACCTACCGAGAGCTCTCCCGCATGACAGGCCTCACACTCAGTTCATATAGCTTTTCCTGATGACGTCAGAAAGTCTGTAGACCGCTGGACAAAATGCGTCGAGAGGCCGGGAGACTGTGCGCTGA
>NW_019746672.1:0-202 GCF_002891405.2 Cryptotermes secundus | reverse complement strand
GTCTTGCGTTATTAGCTTGCTAGCTTTGGGTTGCTAACTTCCTAGTTTTGCGTTGCTAGCTCTGCTAGCTTTGCCTGGCTAGCTTGGTAGGTTTGCGTTTCTAGTTTGCTAGATTTGGGTTGCTTGTTTGCTAGCTTTGAGTTGCTAGCTTTCCGTTGCTGGCTTGCTACCTTTTCGTTGATAGCTTGCTTGCTTTGCGTTG
>NW_019746671.1:0-202 GCF_002891405.2 Cryptotermes secundus | reverse complement strand
TTTGGTGAGCAGGCCTACCTTTAATATACAGAATTAGTGCGGTGTATTGTCAGTGAAAAGCGATGTAATATGTCTGTGATATTACACATTTGGGCAATTCCACATTAATGTTATGTTAGTATGTACTTAACTACGTATTTCACTAAAAAAAATGCAGCATTCGGTTTTTGGTAGATTTTTACGTGACTAACATAAGGCTACT
>NW_019746670.1:0-202 GCF_002891405.2 Cryptotermes secundus | reverse complement strand
GACCACCCGGTTTTCACTTAATTGGATTGTAACAATATTTTTTTTAACAGAGGAAGGTCTTCAGTCCTGTATCCAACCCCTGATCTGGAGGAGTAGGTCTCTGTGTATATGCCCCCAGCGACCCGGGTACCGGGTTCCATTTTCGTCATAGTTTACCACACGCAGGGCTACAGTGGAGGTATTGTGATCCGCCGCCCTACTA
>NW_019746669.1:0-202 GCF_002891405.2 Cryptotermes secundus | reverse complement strand
TGACCACTCAGCTCCATCTAGTGCCTTGAGCAAGAATGTTGCAGGTAAAATTTCGCTCCCCCACACATATTCGTGGCCAGTTGCTTAATTAATTAAGGAGAGTGACAACCCTACCTTTAACCAATAAACGTTATTGAAAAGATCTCTTTTCTTTTACATATATTTGTGTATGTTTACGTAAACCAGACGACTACTGATGCTA
>NW_019746668.1:0-202 GCF_002891405.2 Cryptotermes secundus | reverse complement strand
GATTAAGATCAGGTGAATGTGCTGGCCAAATTTCAGCGCTGATAGTTCTGTCCCTGAAGACATCGGACAGAGTCTGCATAGATGTATGTTCTGTGTGTGTGGTAGCTGAGTCTTGCTACAGAGTCTGTTTTCTTCTGTTAACTCTGAAAAGAACTGCCCAAGAATATCTCTCATAATTAATTGTTTCGTTAAAAGTCACAGT
>NW_019746667.1:0-202 GCF_002891405.2 Cryptotermes secundus | reverse complement strand
GAAATAGAAAGCTAACAAGGTAGCAAAGCAAAGCTAGAAAGCTAGCCTCGCAAATCTAGCAAGATATTAACGCAAAGCGTGCAAGCCCTAAAAGCAAAGGTGGCAAGATAGCAACGCTAAGCCGGCAAGCTAGCAACGCATATCTATCAAGTTAGCAACGCAATGCTAGCTATCTTGCATCGCAAAGCTAGCAACATACCAA
>NW_019746666.1:0-202 GCF_002891405.2 Cryptotermes secundus | reverse complement strand
TCCGTTGCTAGCTAGCTAGCTTTGATTTGCTAGCTTGCCTGCTTTGCTTTGAGTGCTTGCTAGGTTTGCATTGGTAGCTTGCTAGCTTTACGTTTCTAGCTTCCTATCTTTGCGTTCTAGCTTGATAGCTTCCAGTTGCTAGGTGGCTAGCTTTTCCTTTCTTGATTGATAGCTTTGCTTTGCTATCTTGCTAGATTTGCGT
>NW_019746665.1:0-202 GCF_002891405.2 Cryptotermes secundus | reverse complement strand
GTCTTAATGGCTTAGTGCTTAATTAATTAAGCACAGGGACAAATTTACTTTTATTGTACAACTCTACTTAACCTCAAACGACTCAAGTTAGTGTTTTAAAAATGCTATGCGCGCATTCCAAATGTAGATTACTTTGATTTGAAAGTGCGTTGTGATATAGTTCGATGTATTAAGTGCGATTTTAAGCAATATTCTTCTTCTA
>NW_019746664.1:0-202 GCF_002891405.2 Cryptotermes secundus | reverse complement strand
TTGCTGTGGCAACAGAGGACAGAAACCTCAGTATGGTCTGATGACATTGGCATATCAGTGATTCACAGCTGTGTTGTTTTTGATCTATGGCAGTCTCTTTCTGAGAGGCATCTGTTATTGTCTGAGTGTGTTTTGGTGTGCCGTCGAGAGAATATCGGAGCTTGAATTAGATCACTGTCTGTGAGGGAGTTTTTAACTAATA
>NW_019746663.1:0-202 GCF_002891405.2 Cryptotermes secundus | reverse complement strand
GGGAGGAATTTATGAAGTACGCCGTTGAGATGGGATCAGGTGTCATGACATACGGATCAAGCGTCATAAAGATTAGTAACGGCATTCAAAAGTTGATAGGAAGGACACATAGACACACAGACATAAGAGACAGTATGGTGATTTCAAGCTTACGTTTATTTTTTTCAAAATAAGGAGTGTAAGCTAAGATTATATATATATA
>NW_019746662.1:0-202 GCF_002891405.2 Cryptotermes secundus | reverse complement strand
TTCATTGCAAGCAGCCCTAAGACGTAGCAGGGAACGGTGTGCACACAATTCACCTGGCTCAGGATATGTTCCAGTGGGGATCTGTCGTTACTATAGAAATTAATGTTCAGGTTCCATAAGATACAGAGAATTTTTGACAACCTGAGCGACTGTTAGTTTCTCAAGGAGAAATACACTGCATGCAGCTATTTAAATTTATATA
>NW_019746661.1:0-202 GCF_002891405.2 Cryptotermes secundus | reverse complement strand
TTACACACGTTAATTTTGACGTTCCTATAGTAGCACTATAAAATCGTTAGTTCTAATTTTAAAATCTTTTTAAATTATTCTCTAAATTTTAAATTTAAAATTATTAGGGTTATTCGCCCTATGTCTAAAGTGCTGCGGCGGCTAGTTCTTGTTTCCTCACTGTATAAGTGTTATCCTGTGTAGTCTTCCTGTGTGCGTGCCG
>NW_019746660.1:0-202 GCF_002891405.2 Cryptotermes secundus | reverse complement strand
TTTGTATGCGCCAAAGAGTATAGTAACAATACAAAACGCTCTAACCGCACGGATAGGCACCACGTAGCCTACTTGCCATATGAGGGCTAGACCACATCTAGGAAACTGGCAACTGCAACGCAACCGCAATTTCGATGAATTGTCGCCCATTTCAAGCAGGCAACTGGTTTCCAGGTTAGCAGGCGCAGGGTATGTTCCTCCG
>NW_019746659.1:0-202 GCF_002891405.2 Cryptotermes secundus | reverse complement strand
TGCTTTGCTAGCTTGTAAGCATTGCTTTGCTAGCTTGCTATCTTTTCGTTGCTAGGTTGGTAGCTATGCGTTGCTATCTTGTTAGTTTCCGTTGCTAGCCTGCTTGCTTTGCGTTGTTTCTTGCTAGTTTTGCGTTGCTAGCTTGGTTGCTTTGCGCTGCTAGTTTGGTAGCTTTGCGTTCTAGCTTGCTTACTATAAGTTC
>NW_019746658.1:0-202 GCF_002891405.2 Cryptotermes secundus | reverse complement strand
TAGAATGAAATTCTGATTGCTGATTAACAATAAAAAAAAAAAACTCCAAAAATGTTTCATGACAGATTTTCCGCTAAATAAAACACTCAGTCGAAAAAGAAGCAATCGATAAAAGTTTCAAGAATTGGCATTTACTGCTGCTCCTACGCGAAACATTTTACATGAAGGAGAAGCTTAAAGAAACTCCGTCGCCTGTAGTCCG
>NW_019746657.1:0-202 GCF_002891405.2 Cryptotermes secundus | reverse complement strand
TGCTTTCTTCATAGTCACCGCCGTGAAAGCCTTAAATCTTACAAAGTAAAAAATTTTTACTAACTTTGAAATGTGCTTATTGTTCACAGGGGACATAAAGAATGTTGTGACAGAAAAGAGTCCTATTGGGATGAAAGATGTTAAATGGTATACACATAATTCCACCGTTGGTTTCCTAGTAGCAGGTAGGTCAAGAATAAAG
>NW_019746656.1:0-202 GCF_002891405.2 Cryptotermes secundus | reverse complement strand
AAGACAAATCATTTCGAACAGATTAAGCAGAGTATTTACACTGCTCGTAAGTACATCACAAGTGGGAAAGACTTAATTTTGATGGGTATTTAAATACAACAGTGAGAATGGCAACAGATAAAGCTGAACGAATGGTAATTTGTAATTACTGTACACTGTAACATGTAGAGCAATTGCTATGCAATAGGCGAGTAAATAAACG
>NW_019746655.1:0-202 GCF_002891405.2 Cryptotermes secundus | reverse complement strand
CGTTGATAGCTTGCTAGTTTGTGTTGCTTGCTTGCTAGTTTTGCGTTGCTCTTTTGATAGCTATGCCTTGCTGCTTGCTTCCGTGCTTTGCGTATTTTGCTTCCTAGCGTTGCGAACTTAGCCTGCTAACTTTGCTTTGCTAGCTTGCTAGATTTGTGTTGCTAACTTGCTAGTTTTGCGTTGTTATCTTGCTATGTTTGCG
>NW_019746654.1:0-202 GCF_002891405.2 Cryptotermes secundus | reverse complement strand
CTTATATTTACTTAATTTCGTTAAATCACTGTTATCATTTATTATACCTTCACACATACTTTGGTTTCACAGTTCAGAGGGAAAACACTTCGATTTCGTTGTGGAAGAGAGGAAACTCATATTTGTAAAATTTCGCGCACTGGCCACTACTCGGTCTATGATAATACACACATTAACACCTACCATTTGCACTATCTCACTG
>NW_019746653.1:0-202 GCF_002891405.2 Cryptotermes secundus | reverse complement strand
TCGCAAAGCTTGCATGCTACCAAAGCAAAGCTAGCAAGATAGCAAAGCAAAGTTAGCAATCTAGCAACGCAATGCTGGCAAGCTCGCAACCTATAGCTGGCAAGGTAGCAATGCACAGCTGGCAAGCTCGCCACGCAAGTCTAGCAAGCTAGCATGAAAAGCAACCAAGCTAGCAACGCAAAGCTTGCAAGCTTGAGACGCA
>NW_019746652.1:0-202 GCF_002891405.2 Cryptotermes secundus | reverse complement strand
TCCATTGTCAGTTTTGACTTCCTGCCAATCAGCCAGTTTAGTTCTCCGATTTTCATTACTATCTGGTTTTTTATTTTTTGGGGGTATGCTCTCTCCAGTTTAGTTTATTATCCAGGTGTAACCCCAGGTACTTAGCTGTGCTCATTTGTGGTATTACGATATTGTTGATTCGCACTGTTGAACTGTCCCCATTCTTCAATCG
>NW_019746651.1:0-202 GCF_002891405.2 Cryptotermes secundus | reverse complement strand
GTTCATATTCCTTATGTAACATCCTCTCTGACGAGAGGGAATCCACGTCAGGATAACTACTGCTATACACACGTAAATACCTGAGACAAGGCGCTGTTCATGGGAGATAACAGGAAAACTTTCAATAAAGATTGTGATAAAGCATGCACAGACCTGGAACTAAGATTGATAGGAAGGTGAAAATGTTATGCAACAAACCAAG
>NW_019746650.1:0-202 GCF_002891405.2 Cryptotermes secundus | reverse complement strand
GTGATAGTACTTCTGTAATTGTGTACTGTATTTTGCATTCCTTGGATATTTTAAATGCTTTTTTCACGCTGTAGCCAGGCTCGCAACAAACGCGTATACTAAACAAATGTATGCGGTCTCCTCCCTCCCACACATGTGAGGACAGACCCAGACTGACGGTTTCAAGGGTGGAACGGAGCTTGGATGTGAAGGCGAGAACCAG
>NW_019746649.1:0-202 GCF_002891405.2 Cryptotermes secundus | reverse complement strand
TGGCGGTGAGGTTGTCAGCCTTACGCGCCGGCCGCCCTTTACGCCAGGAAGATTCCTGGCACCTACTTCTGTTAGAGGCTGAGACAACCCCAGGGTCATATTGCGGCTGGAATTATTACGTCAATTGAAAAATATCCAATAACCTCATCGGGAATCGAACCCGCGACCTTCTTGCTTGTAGTAGTGCCTCAACCAACTACGC
>NW_019746648.1:0-202 GCF_002891405.2 Cryptotermes secundus | reverse complement strand
GGAACGCAAAGCTATCTATCTAGCAACGCAAAGCTAGCCAGCTACAAACGCTAAGCTTGGAAGGTAATAACCCAAACCCATCAAGATGGCAACGCAAAGCTAGCAAGCTAGCAACGAAAGGCTACCAAATTAGCAACGCAAATCTATCAAGATACAAAGGCAAAGCAAGCAAGCAAGCAACGCAAAGGTAGCAAACTAGCAA
>NW_019746647.1:0-202 GCF_002891405.2 Cryptotermes secundus | reverse complement strand
GCCTAGGCCCACTGGGGCTGAAGTGCCAAGGAAGAAAAATGATAACGGTTAGTCATAATCTATAACATCTTAATACGACAATATTATTTATGTGCAGTGTAATACCCTACTGCTGCCTAGTTCCGTGGTTTAAGATTTGTATCTCCACATAAAGACCGCCTCTGTGGTCTAGTGGTCAGAGCCCCTGACTACAGATCCAGAG
>NW_019746646.1:0-202 GCF_002891405.2 Cryptotermes secundus | reverse complement strand
TTTCTAGCTTGCTAGGTTTGCGTTGCTTGCTTGCCTGCTTTAGCGATTTTTTCTTGCTTGCTTTTAATTGCTAGATTGCTAGCTTGGGGTTGCTAGATTGTTAGTTTTGCGTTGCTAAGTAGATAGCTTTGCGTTGCTCGCTTGCTAACTCTGCGTCTCTAGATAGCTAGATTGCTAGATTTGTGTTGCTAGATTGCTAGCT
>NW_019746645.1:0-202 GCF_002891405.2 Cryptotermes secundus | reverse complement strand
TTCCAAGTGTATACAATGGTATAAAATGATACGAGTGAATACAAAATATAAATTACAGTAAAAGTTTACGTCTTAAATAACCAGTTACATAGTCAAAAATATACTTAAAAGCTGTGTATGTGATAATATTTGGAAGTTGGCAGTTGTAATCGTAATGCTTATACTGACATATTATAAAGAATGGCTGATGTGGTGTTCGGAG
>NW_019746644.1:0-202 GCF_002891405.2 Cryptotermes secundus | reverse complement strand
TTTCCACTGCAGACTTGCCAAGTTTCACACAAAACTTGATGGTAATCCTTTGTTCCAAGGAGTGCTGCATTGCAGCTTGCACGGGAGACAAAAACGAGTTTCATGGAAAAGCCTTTTGTCACTCTCAGGAAGTTCGGAGATGACTAAGCGACCACGCGTTCATGAGCTGACTTCCCCCGCCACCGATCCCAACCGGTCTGAG
>NW_019746643.1:0-202 GCF_002891405.2 Cryptotermes secundus | reverse complement strand
ACGGCTGCTCAGTGACGGAAGAAATTACCATTTCATGGCACCTGCGACCTCAACTACACGAGTCCTGCGCTAACTTCCCGGGCCTCGTCATGTGGGATTTGTGGTGGACACAATGTAGCACTTTGGCAGATTTGCTCAAAGTACTTCGATTTCCCCCGAGTGTCTTCGTTCCACCAACTGCTCTACAATCACTATCATCTAG
>NW_019746642.1:0-202 GCF_002891405.2 Cryptotermes secundus | reverse complement strand
TGAATAACAGAGATATTGTGTAAGGTTATGGACTGGACTCAGCTGGCTCCCGATGAGGTCCAGTAGCCTGTTATTTTAACTAGGACAACGAATCTGTGGGTTCTATAAAAGATGGGCTATTCCTGGAGCGGTTATGAGTGTAGGTCGCAAAAAAAGATGACCACGGTGCCCCACCGGGGGATGTAGGAGGGAGCAAATGTAG
>NW_019746641.1:0-202 GCF_002891405.2 Cryptotermes secundus | reverse complement strand
AGCTTGTAGCATAGTCCCTCAACCAACTATGCTACCGCGTGCCCCATAATATTGATGGTTGGGTAGCATATTTAAGGAAAGCAAATATAGAACTTTTCTGATGATTTAAATCATGCTGTTTACTTCAGCCTAGACGAAAGCAGGAAATTAGACTGGTACATAGCACACCATCTGCATGTAGCTCATAGCAGACTACTGTTAG
>NW_019746640.1:0-202 GCF_002891405.2 Cryptotermes secundus | reverse complement strand
TTCACCGGGAGTAAAACGGCCGCGGCGTAGTGGACCACTCGCTTATAGCTCCGAAGCTAAGAAGGAATGGAGCTATGCCATCACTTCTCCACACTTCAGTGCGTGGTGTTTAATTAAGCTTAGGGACCACTTAACCTTTACTTTCCTATGCTGTAAGATACGAGTGTCAGAGCTGGATTCGGTTAGCCTGTGTTAGAAACGG
>NW_019746639.1:0-202 GCF_002891405.2 Cryptotermes secundus | reverse complement strand
GGATCGTAGGTTCGAATCCCACTCAGTGCATGGATGTTTGGTATGCGTTTATTCTGTTAGCGTTGTCCTGTGTTTAGGTAACGGCCTTGCGACGGGCTGATACCCCGTTCCAGGGATCCTACCGGCTGTGAAAAACGATTACGAAACTGAATTAGAGGCCAGGGCCCTGACTGGGCTGGAAGAACCACTGAAAAAAAACAGG
>NW_019746638.1:0-202 GCF_002891405.2 Cryptotermes secundus | reverse complement strand
CGACCGACCTACGCGCATGCGCCACCTGTTTACCTTCCGCGAGCTCGATATCAATAGGTAGCAATGTCGACGCCACAGGTACAGGTTCAATTCTTGTTGTGGCTACCAGCGTAGCAATTTCTTACGGTTGTCCAGCGTTGTTTCAGAACACAATATGCACGTCAAGCATTCGGTTCTGGGACAAAAAACTGAGGACTACAGG
>NW_019746637.1:0-202 GCF_002891405.2 Cryptotermes secundus | reverse complement strand
GATTAGTGTCTTTAATTTATAATTTGCAATTCATATGTGGTACCCGAATTTTGCAATAAACGTTTGCCCATTGGATGGATGTATAAAGTTGTCACTGTGCTTAACTAGTTAAGCACTACATCATGAAGGCACATGAGTGAGTGGATGTATAAGTCTGCTTTTTCTTGATTTGGGCACTTGCTATAGGTACCCATTGGAAAGG
>NW_019746636.1:0-202 GCF_002891405.2 Cryptotermes secundus | reverse complement strand
TTTCCCATAAAGTAAAGTGGCTATGGTCGTACAGCTGACCACTCGCATCTATTTAATGCTGGATTCAAGAACGGTGGAGCTATACCTCCACTCTCCCATATGTCTTCATTGCTTCTGGTTTAATTAATTAAACCAAGGGGAAACTTTTATGGTGTTGGTTTTCTTTCAAAAACGGGCTGAATGTTCTTGCAAAGTGTAAAGG
>NW_019746635.1:0-202 GCF_002891405.2 Cryptotermes secundus | reverse complement strand
GGTAAACATGCATCCACAACAACGGGAGACGGTGTTTTCCGTTATGTCCGTGCAAAGGTGTTATCTTAAAAGAGGAACGACGGATGAGTGACCCCCGTATGGAGGCGGGGTCGAATACCTCCACCGTGAACTGAATCTCTGAGTAGCATTAAGACAAATCTCAGTCTTAAAAGTCCAAGTTTCTCAATTTTTGGCCAGGATA
>NW_019746634.1:0-202 GCF_002891405.2 Cryptotermes secundus | reverse complement strand
TAAGTAAGATAGGCATGATCTGCTTTGCAAAGCCTGTACTGACAGGGGACTTGTTTACAGTGCACAAGGAAGAATTTTCAATAACATGTTATATGACCGATACGTACACTTGACAAATGCGGAGCCTCTAAGAGACAAACCCATCCTCTCAGAGAGCATGTCACGTAAGACCTATGACCGCAAAGGCTGTTGCAAAAAAAAA
>NW_019746633.1:0-202 GCF_002891405.2 Cryptotermes secundus | reverse complement strand
CTGCAGTTAAGTACCTGTTATTGGCATGGTCATCCTGGAAGGGGGGGGGGAGATGCTACTTACCTGCCTGCCCTCTGGTGTTCCGGAAGTAGTTTAAAAAAAGGGGAACCACACCAAATATTAGTCACTCACTCATGGAGCTGAGCCCTACTTGAGGAGCCGCCAATTGTGCAGCTACTGAAGAACATCCCAGCATTTTATG
>NW_019746632.1:0-202 GCF_002891405.2 Cryptotermes secundus | reverse complement strand
CTTGGTTCATCTGCTTTACATTGAAGGCAAGCTTTGGACCCCATATGAAATAGAGTATGAAACCTCATGATTGAACCTGGGGGGGGGGGCTGAACAAGGAAATGATGCTTTACCCCTGGGATTAAAGTGATTGTGATCAACCAGTCAACTGATGCCCCACAGGAGACATACAGAATAAATGATCTTCCTCAGACCAGTCATT
>NW_019746631.1:0-202 GCF_002891405.2 Cryptotermes secundus | reverse complement strand
TTGACTTGATCACGGCGCGTCCTCAGGTTGTGGATGGAAATGGCCCCCAGGTATGGAGAGTAGCTGTAAATAATGTTAAATAGGAAGTGGTGGACAGCCGACAAGGGGTGGTCCTTCAGCTTGGGAGTTGGGCGTGTGGCTAACAACTCCGCATAGTAAAAATAAGCTTGTTACGAAATGTCACAAAGGACCTCGGACCTGG
>NW_019746630.1:0-202 GCF_002891405.2 Cryptotermes secundus | reverse complement strand
CGTTGCTAGCTGGCTAGCTTTGCGTTGCTAGATTGCCATCTTTGCTTTTCGAGCTGCCAGCTTTGCGTTGCTAGCTTGCCAAGTTTTTCGTTGCTAGCTTGCCAGCTTTACTTTGCTAACTTGATCGCTTTGCGTTGCTAGCTCGTTAGCTTTGCTTTGCTAGCTTGTTAGATTTGCTAGATATGCGTTGCTAGCTTGCCAG
>NW_019746629.1:0-202 GCF_002891405.2 Cryptotermes secundus | reverse complement strand
GGAGCAGTCGGTGGAATGAGAATTGACAGGGGAAACCGAAATACTGCGAAAATACCTGTTCCAATGCCACTTCGTCTATCACAAATCCAGTATGAACTGACCTGGACTCGAACCTGGGTCACCGCCGCGGGAAGCTGGCGACTAACCGCCTTAGCTATGGCATGTAACAGAGCGTGAGGAAAACTGTTATTAGCACCTCTGG
>NW_019746628.1:0-202 GCF_002891405.2 Cryptotermes secundus | reverse complement strand
TATTTTCCCATCTAAAATGTAAAGAAAAGTAATGTTGTCCCTGTGCTTACCTAATTAAGCACTACGCCATTATGGTCTATGGGGGAACGAATGTATAGTTGGATGTGGGTGGTCAGTTTCAAGCTCCTCCCGCTTTACCACCGGGGATAGAGCCCCGGTACCCATTCGATAGGAGGTTGGGTGGGCCCCAGAGTCGGTCTGG
>NW_019746627.1:0-202 GCF_002891405.2 Cryptotermes secundus | reverse complement strand
GCAGCATAAAACACTTTGGGCTGCTGTCGGAACCAGGCGGTGACTTGGATCACGAAGGCATATGGCTCACCGCTTTCCAGCCTCAAGGACAAACCGTAAATGCGAACTCCTACTTTAAATCCTCAGGAAACTTCGTAAGGCTTTTCAACGGAAACGACCAGGAGTCCTCACCAAAGGCGTGTTGCTCTTGCATGACAACGCA
>NW_019746626.1:0-202 GCF_002891405.2 Cryptotermes secundus | reverse complement strand
TTTAACAGACATCCACTTAGAGTACAGACAGTTTCAACCGTGCTATATATCATTTGATAAAGAATGTTTACTGTCGAAACGTGTGGTGTGCAGTTATAAACAACGAAAAAGGAAAGCAAAAGGGAAGAACGAATAAGGAAAGCAAAGGAAAAGATGGTATGAGAGAGAGGTAAAGGTGCCGCAGCAAATTTCCGTTTCATGG
>NW_019746625.1:0-202 GCF_002891405.2 Cryptotermes secundus | reverse complement strand
TAGTAGGGCGGCGGATCACAATACCTCCACTGTAGCCCTGCGTGTCGTAAACTATGACGAAAATGGAACCCGGTTCCCGGGTCGCTGGGGGCATATACACAGAGACCTACTCCTCCAGGTTAGGGGTTGGATACAGGACTGAAGACCTTCCTCTGTTAAAAAAAAAATATTGTTACAATCCAATTAAGTGAAAACCGGGTGG
>NW_019746624.1:0-202 GCF_002891405.2 Cryptotermes secundus | reverse complement strand
TAAGTTAGGTGAGGTGAAGTGACGTGACGTGACGTGACTTGACGTGACTTGGAGTGACTTCACGTGACTTGACGTGACTTCCCGTGACTTGACGGGACTTGTCGTGACTTGACGTGTCTTGGAGTGACTTGACGTGTGCTGACGTGCCGCGAGGAGAGACGGGGCGGGGCGAGGCGAGGCGAAGCGATGCGAGGCTGGGATA
>NW_019746623.1:0-202 GCF_002891405.2 Cryptotermes secundus | reverse complement strand
GTAGTAACTCAAAAAGTATCTTCAAATTACACAATAGGGTTATACAAATAATCAGTGATGTGAAGAGACATCCTTCATGTACGTATCTTTTTAAGGATTTAAATACAGGATGTAACTGAAAGGTGCAGACAGACTTTGGGCATGAGTTCCATGTACGAAAACAAAAAGAATGTGTGCCCAGAAACATTTAATTTGTGAACTG
>NW_019746622.1:0-202 GCF_002891405.2 Cryptotermes secundus | reverse complement strand
TCAGCTAACTGCGCGGCGTTTTGTCCTGGAGGCTATAACTTATCACGGTCACCCCTGTGGGAATCTGAAATACAGCAAAAATATTGTTTTCAGCTTACACCAACGGACACCCTGATGAAAATTGCCTGAATAGCCTGGAGATTCAAAAACAAAGTACAGTTTTAAATCACAATAACTCCATTGCATGTCACATTTTATGCTG
>NW_019746621.1:0-202 GCF_002891405.2 Cryptotermes secundus | reverse complement strand
CTATATGCATTCCTCTCCCATGTGTGCTACATGCCCTGTCAGTCTGATCCTCGTCTTCATCATTCTAAGATTAAATGTTATGAAGCTCCTTATTACGCATGTAAACAATTTCATAAAAATTTCCATTTGTCTATGGTCATTCTGCCGCAGAACTTATTGCGTACACGTTTTTCTAATCAGCAGTGACACGTAAGTTTGTCTG
>NW_019746620.1:0-202 GCF_002891405.2 Cryptotermes secundus | reverse complement strand
TGGCGGCTTCTCAAGGAAGGCTCAGCTCCGTAAGTGACGATGATGACCGGGGCTCGAACTCCAGTCTCGTAGCCAGTCGCTGCTCTATCCCGGCTCCGTTTAAGTTGAGTAAACAGGTGGAAAAATGCATTTCTACGCCGGTGAACCTGTTTCGGAAGGAATTCTCTAGAATCTCTGTACACGTACGCAGTTACTTTCACCT
>NW_019746619.1:0-202 GCF_002891405.2 Cryptotermes secundus | reverse complement strand
GCAACGGTTTCACATTCATACGTCAGTTCCTTGTTTCAGCACGAAGAATAAAATTCTCGAATATTTTGTAAATGTTGAACTAATTGCAACCATATATTAATTATAATGAAAAGTATTATTTTAAATACCTCTTATTGTTATGCCCCAAATTTGAGAGTAGAGAGGGTATGGTATTACCCAAAAGCTAGAGACTTGCGAAAAG
>NW_019746618.1:0-202 GCF_002891405.2 Cryptotermes secundus | reverse complement strand
GGCACGGCCTTGAATAGGAATGGGTCCTTGTGTATACAAGGCATTTGTTAGAGTCCTTTAGATATGGAGTTTCCAAGAATTCTTCTTTTGAATAATGTGTTCAGCTGGCTGTTGCCTAGCGATGACCAGGGTATTACTGAAGCGATAGCGTGTTTTGGTTGCCGTGGAAACTATATTGACCGTTGCCTAGTAATTGACTATT
>NW_019746617.1:0-202 GCF_002891405.2 Cryptotermes secundus | reverse complement strand
TGTTTGTACAATGCATACAAGAAGTTTAATATCTGTTATTTGAGTTAGACATTTAATGATAAAAATGAAGAAGTCACGAGTGTGCATTTAGCATAGAAACCTATATGCAGTTTCAAGCCCAAACTTTTGTAGCGACATTATTCCAGATAAACAGACTTTTTTTTTTTTTACAAAGATTGGGATTCTCACAGCGGTGATTATG
>NW_019746616.1:0-202 GCF_002891405.2 Cryptotermes secundus | reverse complement strand
ACGGAAGATAAATAATGGACGCTAATTTGAGTCTCTTGCCTGTGCTGGGAGGCCCTTTCTCTCAGCCTATATTGTTCCACTTGTGTGTAGTACATACATATATAAGATTCATTTAGCTGGATTGCTATATTTCCATCTTCAGCAATCGACGTATCTGCTTGGCTGATAAACTGCGCAAAGTTTCCATCAGTGCATTCAGCCA
>NW_019746615.1:0-202 GCF_002891405.2 Cryptotermes secundus | reverse complement strand
GGGTGAATAATATTAAAATGAATCTTAGAGGGATAGAATGGGATGGTGTAGATTGGATTGATCTGGTTCAGGAAATGGACCAGTGGTGGGCTCTTGTGAAAACGGTAATGAACCTTCGGATTCCAGAAATTTGCTGGGAAGTTCTTGAGTAGCTCCACAATTTACCAACTTCTCAAGAAAGGCTCAGCTCCGTGAGTAAGTG
>NW_019746614.1:0-202 GCF_002891405.2 Cryptotermes secundus | reverse complement strand
TCATCACTATTCAGAACGGAGTGTCTGCGAGGTGTAGTTATTAACTACATAGCCTACCCCAAGCAGGAGGACTGCCTCGTGTCGGCCGTCAACTGTTGTACCTGACCCTGGATTGTACCCATTGGCAGTTTCGTATTCATAGTGTGATCTGGGTGGCGCAACACGAAGTAGGGGTTACGTGAACTCTGCGGTCTCGCGAGTG
>NW_019746613.1:0-202 GCF_002891405.2 Cryptotermes secundus | reverse complement strand
GGTGTAGATGGGTATCTCTTCTCTACACACATGTAAGAATTCACTGGGTTGGAAACATCCTGTTAATTCGTTTGCGGTCATTTTTCCATAGTGTTGCCTCAAGGCATCACTGAAGATAAATTCCTTGTTAAAACCAATATAGCTATAAGTTAAATCTTCTTGTTGGAAGGTTACTGGGAATGGTAATAGCTTATAAAGGTGA
>NW_019746612.1:0-202 GCF_002891405.2 Cryptotermes secundus | reverse complement strand
CTCTTGTTATTTACAGATGCAGAGCTGCCCCAACAGATGGTAGTCAAGTAACTGAGTCCCTGGAGGTGCATCATTCCAGATAAGCTGCCAGTAACTCATCCTATCAAGGATTTCTGAACATTTTCTGGAACCAAAAAGTTCAATATCATCTTCACAAGAGCCCTCCACTGACATTTCCACCAGAATTCTATGGGCATATTTC
>NW_019746611.1:0-202 GCF_002891405.2 Cryptotermes secundus | reverse complement strand
GCTTTGCGTTTCTAGCATGCTATATTTGCGTTGCTAGCTTGCTAGTTTTGCATTTCTAACTTGTTAGCTTTGTGTTGTAACTTGCTAGCTTTGCGTTCTAGCTTTACTATCTTTTCTTTGCTTTCTTGCTAGCTTTGGTTGCAAGCTTGGTAGCTTTGCTTTGCTAGCTTGTTACCTTTGCATTGCTAATTTGCTTGCATTG
>NW_019746610.1:0-202 GCF_002891405.2 Cryptotermes secundus | reverse complement strand
GATTGTATTATTCAATATCAAGCATTGGGACAGAAATTTATGAGACAGAGGAATTTCTAAACTGTTTCTGTAATTTGGTATATGTGAGGGTAAGTCAATAAGTAAGTTACAAATGAAAATGGAACTTAAGCAAATAAGAGTACTGATTTAAAAAATTCTTTTATTTCTGAACATAATCTCCCTGTACATTGAGGCACTTGTC
>NW_019746609.1:0-202 GCF_002891405.2 Cryptotermes secundus | reverse complement strand
TGTTAATACAGATAAAGCCTGTAATGACCAGTGATAGCCGTTATCCCATTCGCTGCCCATGTCTCCCTTCCTGCGCTACACTGCGGCGACGGAAAGCAGTCCCACGGAAGGAGGAGGGTGAAAACGCTGGAATGTTCTCCCTCCCTGCCTACCATATTCTTCTTGTATTACATGCTGCCACGTTTGGAATAGCCGGAATAGC
>NW_019746608.1:0-202 GCF_002891405.2 Cryptotermes secundus | reverse complement strand
CTAAGTAATGGCCGCAACAGACGCACGCAACAATAGAAGAGCTGTTGGGAGCGGTGCTCTCTTTGAGGTCTGCGCCGAGGCTATATAACCATGCTCAGCTGCCATTATAGAGGAGACTTGGGACGGCAGTGAGAACAGTAGGAGGTTGGTGTGAGATGGCCGCTAGCCTGGGAGTTAGTGGAGTGGAGAGAAATGGTTGGTG
>NW_019746607.1:0-202 GCF_002891405.2 Cryptotermes secundus | reverse complement strand
TTGAATGCAGTTTATGACAACTTTATTTACAACTACAAATATGTTACTGATTTTGTGAATGCTGGTATTAAATTGTGAAACCAATAAACTGTGTTTGCCTTGTGGGTGATCTTGTTGAAGACACAAGACCTTTCTTGCATAAAGTTGCATACTCAAAGTATGATGCACCCTAAGAGATGTTGTAAACAGTCTATTAACACTT
>NW_019746606.1:0-202 GCF_002891405.2 Cryptotermes secundus | reverse complement strand
TGAAAGGAGTGTTCGTGTACGATATCCATGTCGAAAATAAGAAGAAGATGGCGACATAAATTTCTGGATATCAGTTCCAAACATAAAAAATAACTGTTCGTACAGACGTAAACACAGTGGACAGGAAGCTAATCAAAACGACGATTGCTCAATGAAGATAAAATGGATGAAATCCCTAATACACCTTACTCAGGAGACCTTG
>NW_019746605.1:0-202 GCF_002891405.2 Cryptotermes secundus | reverse complement strand
TATAATGACATAAGGTAAAGGTAAAGCTATCCCTGTAACAGGCTGCGAAGGCCCATAGGGTTGACAGACGTCGAGGCTCCCACATATTTTCTGGACAACTGGCTCACAGATGGCAGTAAAGTTGTCAGCCTTACGCGCCGGCCAACCTTTACACCCAAGAAAGATTTCTGGTACTCATTTCTGTTAGAGGCTGAGTCAACCC
>NW_019746604.1:0-202 GCF_002891405.2 Cryptotermes secundus | reverse complement strand
CCTTTGTGTCGTGTTTGATTTAGAGAAACACAACGTTTCGGAAGCCAGACAATAGCTCTATCGGGTGGATTTTGCCTGTTTGTAACTTATGTATCCGGTCACGGTAGCCGAGCGGTCTAAGACATGTACTGTCATCGCTCACTTCGAAGCAGGGATTGTGGGTTCGAATCCTACATAAGGCATGGGTGTTTGATATGTGTAT
>NW_019746603.1:0-202 GCF_002891405.2 Cryptotermes secundus | reverse complement strand
CTGTCTGTAATTGGCCATGGGGCTGTTGACTCGGGACATAAATAAAAAATAATTGAATTATTATTTCACGCTACAAAGAACTTCACACCGGTTTGGATCCAGCGAATTTATGCCACACACGCTTTTACACTTACACAATTCACAATTTCATTGTCCTAATTACTTCTTCTGCTTTAGTCACTTACAGGCTTCAACTGTCTTG
>NW_019746602.1:0-202 GCF_002891405.2 Cryptotermes secundus | reverse complement strand
TTAACAACAGCCTAAATTTGCACAGATAATTTCAGAACAAACCTCCAAGTTCCATTTCTTTTAAATTTGTTCAGAATTGTATTTGTATTTTATGTAATAAGGAATGGCTTCCTCTGGAATTGGCCTATAACAAACAATTCCTGTGGTGATATTTTTGATTAACTAAAACACATTCTTTAATAGACTAAGTTACAGATAACTT
>NW_019746601.1:0-202 GCF_002891405.2 Cryptotermes secundus | reverse complement strand
GCTAGCATAGGAAAGCTTGCAAGGTAGCAACGCAAAGCTAGCAAGTTGGCAACGCAATGCAAGAAATCTTGCACAGCAAAGCTAGCAAACTAGCAACGCAAACTATCAAGCTAGAAAGGCAAAGCTAGCAAGCTAGAAACGCAAAGCTATCAAGCTGGCAACGCAAAGCTAGGAAGATAGCAACGAAAAGCTAGCAGCCTAG
>NW_019746600.1:0-202 GCF_002891405.2 Cryptotermes secundus | reverse complement strand
GCGAGGACGCTGGGAGAGGCTGACATTCGGACGGTTTGGTGATGCCGGTTTCAGGGTTCTGTAGCTTCCAGTCAGGAGGAAATTAAGAGAAGATTGAATTTGGATAGTGCAGAATCGTCTGCTGTCTAAATACATACAAATTAGAATATACGAAACTATAATAGGGGCACGCGGTAGCGTAGTTGGTTGAGGCACTATGCTA
>NW_019746599.1:0-202 GCF_002891405.2 Cryptotermes secundus | reverse complement strand
GTGGCCTTTGCTGGATCTGCATGGGTTGCTAGGATGACTGTATCGCCTGCGAAGGTTCCTGTGATGGTGTTATCATCCGTTGATAGGTCCGCCGAAATAGAGGAGGTATAATAGTGGTCCTACTGCACTACCTTGCGGTACCCCAGATTTCATAGTGAAGTTAATAGATATTGCTTGATTGATTCTTACTCTGGATTCCCTG
>NW_019746598.1:0-202 GCF_002891405.2 Cryptotermes secundus | reverse complement strand
TACCCTTTCCGGTTCGCTGCTCACTATTCGTCTTACTAATCAGCTCTATATAGTGTTTGTTATCGTTCATCATATTCTGTGAAGTACAGCACATTTGGGTTGGCTGTTACCCGACATCTTTCGATGTATACAATGTCATATTCCGGGCTACCCTTTTTATGTTTCAAACAAAACATTAGCTCAGGGATATTGTCTGTGGTTG
>NW_019746597.1:0-202 GCF_002891405.2 Cryptotermes secundus | reverse complement strand
CGAAGACAGTGCACACCTTAGACTGCTCGGCTACCGTGACCGGCTTCTATATCTGTTATGTGGTCAATATTATTAACATTCTCCCAGCACAAAAGAATAAAACCCACGTTTCAGCTGGTTTGGAATTCAATCCACCGAACAGAAGACTGGGAGGTTACCCTCCTCCTGCACATCAAACGACCTCTGATTTATAATCACGCCT
>NW_019746596.1:0-202 GCF_002891405.2 Cryptotermes secundus | reverse complement strand
CGCCGTTATAATTGCTTGTAATTGTAACAGAAGTGCCAATAAATCGAAACATCCAATCGAGAATCCCTTCTTATTAGTCACGGAACCACGGACACGTGACAATATTATGTTCTATGCTTTCGTTCCTTTCCGAAACATGAATACACTAAATCATAATTTTTACTACTTTGACTTGTGTTTCTACTTTATTATATTCCTGCCT
>NW_019746595.1:0-202 GCF_002891405.2 Cryptotermes secundus | reverse complement strand
TATATGTTGTCCTTGCTTTGGCTGTCTTTTATTACATCCAAACCATAGCAGCTGTTCTCTAGAGATTTAAAAAAAGTCGGAGAGCATTAAGTTCAAAGTGCAAGGACCTTCTCGACAAATAGTAGTCACCGCAGCAGTACAGAAAATACGTACTTTTAATGTACCTAAAACTGCACAATGAGGAACTTCATAACTTGACACT
>NW_019746594.1:0-202 GCF_002891405.2 Cryptotermes secundus | reverse complement strand
TAGATAATGGTAAGAACATGTGTAACTTCGCGGGTTCGATTCCCGATTACGTCATTGGATTTTTCTATTACCCAATCCTTCCAGTCGCACTATGGCCTCTGAGTACCATGAATCTTCCAGGGGGCAAACGACGGCCGGTACATAAGGGTGAAAATACCACTGCAGTCTGTGAGGTGATTGTCTAGAGAAAATGTGGGTGCCT
>NW_019746593.1:0-202 GCF_002891405.2 Cryptotermes secundus | reverse complement strand
TACCTACCGGCCCAATTCTTAAATATTAATACTCAGCACTTAATATGATTTTTGTACTAAATGTGACTTATACTGTTTCGTATTAACTATTCTATGAATTTGCGGCAAGGAGTATTTAGATAAGAGCTACTAGAATGAGCTTTGATGGCCAGCGCGACATATGAAACGCTTAACTCCTCCCACTAGCCCAATTAAAGAAACT
>NW_019746592.1:0-202 GCF_002891405.2 Cryptotermes secundus | reverse complement strand
GCGAGCGAAGACAGTACATCCCTTAGATCGCTCGGCTACCGTGACTGACTATGTTCCAGATTAATTCTGATTGGAAACAGGCCAGATGGCCTAATAAGAAATGTAGAAGAACGAGACGCAATGGTTTCGGTTTGTTTGTAAGCTGATGTTTCACGAGATTGAGTGTACATCCTGGATGTATCCATAGAATAAAATTCTAACT
>NW_019746591.1:0-202 GCF_002891405.2 Cryptotermes secundus | reverse complement strand
GAGCGTGCCTATGGTCTTGCAGTGGCACCTCTATCGGCGTTCCTTAGAACTCATTCCAGCTGACGCGGGAGAGCACTAACTGACGGTTAGATCAGTTTTCTCAATAGCTGAATGGGAGAGGAAGCTACATTACTTGTTTACATACAAGTACATATAGGGGATTCAAGTTTCTTACTCAGAACATGAGAGTGGGGATGGAACT
>NW_019746590.1:0-202 GCF_002891405.2 Cryptotermes secundus | reverse complement strand
TTATTATATGTGGAAAGTTGTCATGGTCTGATCGGAGGCATTTACAGGAACTTGCCTGGAAAGACTGAAGAAAACAACGGAATTTATGATAACTTACTTCCGAGACGAAATTTGATGCAGGGACCTCCAGAATACTAAACAGGAATGCTGCCTATTCTACAGCAACATTCATTAACATAAATTATTAAGTTATACATCTACG
>NW_019746589.1:0-202 GCF_002891405.2 Cryptotermes secundus | reverse complement strand
AGTCCGCTGTTGAGTAGTTTTCGAAGATAAAACAATCCATACCCCAATTATTTCATTATGCCTGAGTTGTGCAGGGATAACATAAATCGAAAGGCACAGTAAATTTCTTTATCTATACATTCATGAAAGGATCACCTCAATCAAGTACTTTTCAGTGAAGAACAAGGACATGCAGTAATGTAGTTGGTTGATGCACTGTACT
>NW_019746588.1:0-202 GCF_002891405.2 Cryptotermes secundus | reverse complement strand
TGTGAATCTCCCAGTCCTTACGAGTGTGCCTAACAGATACCACTAGTTTCGTAACCAGCCCAGGCAGAAGGGTGGAGAGTCAATATGTACCAGCAAAAATTATGCACAAAAACTGATCACAGAATTGTATTTAATGTAAGTTCATAGAGTTATAGACTGAAACACTGTAAGGAAAACAGGAGCTCTGTTCATAACCCACGCT
>NW_019746587.1:0-202 GCF_002891405.2 Cryptotermes secundus | reverse complement strand
AGATTTGCGTTGCTAGTTTGCTAGCTTTGCGTTGCTAACTTGCTACAATTCAGTTGTTATGTTGCTAGCTTTGGGTTGCTAGCATGCTAGCTTTGCTTTTCTATCTTGCTAGCTTTGCGTTCTTTGCTTGCTTGCTTTGCGATGCTTGTTCGCTTGATTTGAGATTCTTGCTTTTTAGCTTTGCTTTGCTAGCTTGCTAGAT
>NW_019746586.1:0-202 GCF_002891405.2 Cryptotermes secundus | reverse complement strand
TGAAACCGCATCGGTCTCCTGACCTCACAGTATGTGGAATTCAGAGACCGCCGATCACACCCCGACAGGGAATGTTGGTGCTCTTCTGCTACATCGAGTGCCGTTACATGACGAAGCTGAACCCGTTGGCCGTACTGTTCAACATGTTTACCTTCTTAGATTAAATCTCAGGGCCGCACCATAGCTCAAGCGGTTAGTCGCT
>NW_019746585.1:0-202 GCF_002891405.2 Cryptotermes secundus | reverse complement strand
GACTCAGCCTCTAACAGAAATGAGTACCAGGAATATTCTTGGGCGCGTAAGGCTGACGACCTTACCATCCTTTGTGTGCCGACTGTCTAGAAAATGTGAGATCCTCAAAGTCTCACAGCACCGCTGGCCTCCACGGCCTGCTACAGGGATAGTTTTGCCTATTATATAAATTAACCTAATTTATAATACTTCCATACTAATT
>NW_019746584.1:0-202 GCF_002891405.2 Cryptotermes secundus | reverse complement strand
GATCGTAACTACAAGTAACTATAGCGCTATCGCTATTCACATGCTTTGAAGTTCACTACAACACACACTTTAAGTATTCTCAGTCTATCTTCACCGGTCGTTGTCTGGTAGCGGCTACCATCGGCGGACGTTCCCCTTACTGTATGCTTCTAAACCTAAACTATCCCCGTGCCTCAGCTACCAGCTTCTAACAGCAACAGCT
>NW_019746583.1:0-202 GCF_002891405.2 Cryptotermes secundus | reverse complement strand
CTAGATATGCGTTCCAAGCTTGCAAGCTTTGCATTGCTAGCTTGCCACCTTTGCGTTGTTAGCTTCCTAACTTTGCGTTGCTAGCTTGCTAGATTGATAAATATGCGTTAGTAGCTTGATAACTTTGCGTTGCTAGTTTGCAAGCTTTGCGTTGCTACATTGCTTGCTTGCTTGATTTACGTAGCTATCTTGCTACCTTTGC
>NW_019746582.1:0-202 GCF_002891405.2 Cryptotermes secundus | reverse complement strand
TAGCTTGCTAGATATTCGTTGCTAGGTAGCTAGCTTTGCGTTGCTGGCTTGCCAGCTCTGCGTTGCTATCTTGCCTGCTTTCCATTTCTAGATTGCTAGCTTTGTTTTCTAGCTTGCTTGCTTGGCGTTTCTTGCTTGCTAGGCTTGCGTTGCTAGCTTGCTACGTGTGCGTTGCAAGCTAGGTAGCTTTGCGATTTTAGCT
>NW_019746581.1:0-202 GCF_002891405.2 Cryptotermes secundus | reverse complement strand
TGGAAGATCCAGTCACGGTAGCCGAGCGGTCTAAGGCACGCACTGCCTTCGCTCGCCCGAAAGCTGGGATCGTGGGCTTCAATCCCATACAAGTCATGGATGTTTGGTGTTGTGTATGTGTTTATTCCTTGTTTATGTTGTCCTGCGTTTAGGTGGAGACCTTGCGACGAACTGATAACTCTTCCAAGGAGTCCTACCGTCT
>NW_019746580.1:0-202 GCF_002891405.2 Cryptotermes secundus | reverse complement strand
GACTTGTAGCATAGTGCCTTAACCACTACGCTACCTCGTGCCCCCTGATCTATATACCCACTCCCCCATACACTGTCATGGCCTAGTGATTAATTAGTTGAGCACAGGGGAACTTTATCTTTTACGTGTTTGGACAGCAGACAAGAAGGCAAAGGGCTCTGGACTGAATGGTAGCAAGCATTACCCGAATTCAACCTCCTCT
>NW_019746579.1:0-202 GCF_002891405.2 Cryptotermes secundus | reverse complement strand
GTACTCTTCTTCAAGTATAATTAGAATGATCAGGTCAAGGAGGATAAGATGGACAGGACATGTAGTACGAATGTGGAGAAGAGGAATGTATATAGGGTATTGATGGGAAAGCCAGAAAGAAAGAGACCACTAGGAATATCAAAACATTATTGGGTGAACAATGTTAAAATGAAGAAAGCAGTCTTCTGGGATTTGGCACCGT
>NW_019746578.1:0-202 GCF_002891405.2 Cryptotermes secundus | reverse complement strand
CTCGTCGGAAGGTCTCCTAGCTAGAGTATTTGATTATGATGTCTAGAAATCCTAGGTTAAAAAGACACAAATGCCCCTGCTAATGTCGAAGAAGTTCACGCATTTTTTTCTGGGGAATTTCAAGATGCAAAATTGCCAAAACTTGTTAGTTAGTTAGTGGAGATGGTGGGTTTCCCCCTGCACTTAGACCAGTATTGGTCCA
>NW_019746577.1:0-202 GCF_002891405.2 Cryptotermes secundus | reverse complement strand
CAGCATTGCGTTGCTAGCTTGCTATCTTTGCGTTGCTCGCTTGCTGCCTTTCCGTTGCTGGCTTGCTAGCTTGCTAGATATGTGTTGCTATATTGCAACTTTGCGTTCCTAGATAGCCTTCTTTGCGTTACTAGCTTGCTAGCATTGCTTTGCTAGATTGCCAGCTTTGCATTGCTAGTTTGCCAGATATGCGGTTCTACCT
>NW_019746576.1:0-202 GCF_002891405.2 Cryptotermes secundus | reverse complement strand
CTAGCTTGCAACTTGCTAGCTTACTAGCTTGCTAGCTTGCTAGCTTGCTAGCTATGTGTTGCTAGCTGCCTAATTTTGCGTTGCTAGCTAGCTAGCTTTGCGTTCTAGCTTGCTAGGTTTGCAAAGCTAACTTGCTATCTTTGCGTTGCTAGCATGCTAGCTTTGCGTTGTTAGCTTGGTAGTTTTGCTTTGCTAGCTTGCT
>NW_019746575.1:0-202 GCF_002891405.2 Cryptotermes secundus | reverse complement strand
CAGCTGAAGGACATTCAGTTTCTCAAGACCACCGCGGTGTTAACAGTAACTCCGTTATACGCCTATTATGAAAAAATACGGTCTCTCCACGTCGTCCACATCGGTTCTGGGGCCCACCCAGCCTCATAGCCAATGGGTACCGGAGGCTCTTTCCCTGAGGGCAAAGCGGCAGAGGCGTGAAGCTGACCACTCATCTCCAACT
>NW_019746574.1:0-202 GCF_002891405.2 Cryptotermes secundus | reverse complement strand
CTCAACTGAGACGTAATGTACTTCAATAAAATCAAATTTGAATTATTCGTAATGATTCTGACTTTTCATGTCAATTAATTTGGTTTAACACGAATCAAACACAGGCTGACTGCGAATTATCTTTGTCCGAGATGTGTAATTCTGGAGTCATTAAAATGTCATCATCATCAGTAATCTGTCAGGCGACAGGTCCACAGTCTCT
>NW_019746573.1:0-202 GCF_002891405.2 Cryptotermes secundus | reverse complement strand
TTGCTAGGTTGCTAGCTTTTCCTTTGCTAACATCCTAGCTTTGCGGTGCTAGCTTGCTAGATTCCCGTTTCTAGCTTGGTAGCTTACTAAATATGCGTTGATAGTTTGCTAACTTTGCGTTGCTATCTTGCCACCTTTTCCTTTCTAGCTTGCTATATTTCCGTTGCTAGCTTACTTGATTAGCGTTTCTAGTTTGCTATCT
>NW_019746572.1:0-202 GCF_002891405.2 Cryptotermes secundus | reverse complement strand
TCGGCGCATGAAGCTGACAACCTTACCGCCAACTGTGAGCCCACTGTCTAGAGAAAATGTGGGGGTCTCGACGTCTCACAATTATATGGGCCTTCACGGCCTTTCACAGGGATAGTTCAAAATTTTTTTACAGTGCTCACTAAGTCTTCTCAGACTGCTGTACTCAATACCGTAACTGAGTAGAATACATATCAATTTCTCT
>NW_019746571.1:0-202 GCF_002891405.2 Cryptotermes secundus | reverse complement strand
GAAGTATCCTAGGGCCTATGTTATACTCCATATATATGGCTGACTAGCCAGAAACCGGACAAACAATGCTTGCAACCTATACCGACGACACAACAATACTAGCGTCTCATGAGAACCCTACTAACACCGCTCTTTTCTAACCCGCCTTTGTTTATATCAGCTCATTCGGAATGGTGCTATCCCTGCTACACCTGTTTCTACC
>NW_019746570.1:0-202 GCF_002891405.2 Cryptotermes secundus | reverse complement strand
TGTCCGTCCGTCCATCTGTCTATGACTCTACAGCCATTTTTGTTGGACCTTGGTCGCTTTTCAATTTCTTTATCTTTAACACAGTCGGTAGGACTCCTTGGACGGAGGGATCAGCCCGTCACAAGACCGCTACCTGCACACAGGACAGCACAAACAGAGAATAAACGCACATAGACATCCATGCCTCAAGTGGGATTCGAAC
>NW_019746569.1:0-202 GCF_002891405.2 Cryptotermes secundus | reverse complement strand
TATCAGAGTGAAAGACGGCCCAAACAAAAGCTGTGAAGAAACATGAAACACGCAGTTTATGTCTGACATACTTTTCGGTAGGTCTTATGATTTCTGGGATAATTACAGCAATTAGATGGCATATGTACATTTCTGGAGTTTGATATTCTACAGACAGGGTGTCTCAAAGCGGTACCAACACTTGCATTATCTGTATTCTTCT
>NW_019746568.1:0-202 GCF_002891405.2 Cryptotermes secundus | reverse complement strand
CTGGGAATCCGCTTTGAGCAATTTGAAAAGGGCTCGCGCCCGGGTAGCAGAGCGATACAACAAGGGCAGGAGACAGGCGGAGTTTAGGGTGGGCGACATAGTCCTGTTGAGGTTGCACCCGCTGAGCTCAAGGTCGCAGCAGCGCTCCGCCAAATTGGATTTGAAGTGGTCAGTACCACTGAGAATAGCAAGGTTTGTTTCT
>NW_019746567.1:0-202 GCF_002891405.2 Cryptotermes secundus | reverse complement strand
GCTTAAAACGTCTTCACACGTCTTTGCGTGGTACATTTGATAGAAAGTTATTTTTTCTTTCCTCCGTGGCCTTTAGTCCACAAGCGAACTATATCGACCGAGTGACCGCCGGTTGTCGGCGAAGTTAGTACCAACCTTTGCGGATAGAGGGTGTCGCGTTGTCTGCGCAACGAATTCCCATTGCCGTTAAACTCGGTTTTCT
>NW_019746566.1:0-202 GCF_002891405.2 Cryptotermes secundus | reverse complement strand
TGAAACTTAGTCTCTGACATTAAGTGAGGAACATAGACAGAGGGTGTTTGAGAACAGGATGTTGAGGAGAATATTTGGGCCTAAGAGAAATGAAGTGACGGGAGGTTAGAGGAAACTGCATAATGAGGAACTTCATAACTTATACAATTCTGCAAGTATAATAAGAATGGTAAAATCAAGGAAGATAAGATGGGCAGGACAT
>NW_019746565.1:0-202 GCF_002891405.2 Cryptotermes secundus | reverse complement strand
CTTCGGCGTCCTCTGATGTTGGATCTATTACGTTCCTTGTCGTGAGTAGCCATCACAACAAGGAACGTAATAGATCCAACATTCACGTGTTGTGTGGTTTGTAAAATTAACTCAAATATTCTTTGAAATACACAACAGGATGCAACAAACAATTAAATTTCTTGTTACCAGCCTTGCAGTACAGAATGTAATCATTCAACAC
>NW_019746564.1:0-202 GCF_002891405.2 Cryptotermes secundus | reverse complement strand
GCTAGCAAGCTAGCAACGAAAATCTAGCAAGCTAGCAACACAAACTAGCAAGCAAGTAAAACAAAGCAAGCAAGCAAAGAACGACGGCAAGCAAGGAAGCAAGGTACGCAAAGCTAGCTAGCTAGCAATGCAAAGCAAGCAAGCTCTAATGCTACAGAGCAAAGGTAGCAAGCCTTGAACGCAAATTTAGCAAGCTAGCAAT
>NW_019746563.1:0-202 GCF_002891405.2 Cryptotermes secundus | reverse complement strand
GCAAAGCTAGCAAAGTAGCAACGCAAAGCTAACAAGCTAGCAAGATAGCAAATCAAAGCTAGACGGCTTGCAACGCAAAGCTAGCAACCTAGAAACGCAAGGCTAGCAAGTTACCAACGCAAAGCTAGGAAGCTAGGAACGCAAAGAAAGGAAGCTAGTAACGCAAAGCTAGCAAGCAATGAACGCAGAGCAAGCAAGCAAG
>NW_019746562.1:0-202 GCF_002891405.2 Cryptotermes secundus | reverse complement strand
TGTCGCATATTATAACAGAAGATTTGAAAATTTTTATACAAAATATTATACTCTATTTTCAATTTTTTTCCTTTAATTTTGATGTGTACTGTAAAAATGGTTTCCCTGTTCATCACAATTGTTCTGCATTATAAATTCATTCCTGCTTGTAACACTGGACATATTTTAGCAGTCCCTGGTGTCATAAAACAGATGGAAGCAA
>NW_019746561.1:0-202 GCF_002891405.2 Cryptotermes secundus | reverse complement strand
CTGACGAAAGTAACGGGTTCCAGTTCGGATGATTAGATTTATTAGCACATTGGTTACAAGTTTTCTTAATTACACTTAATACAGCGCTATCGCCGGTTTACACACTTTACAGTTCACTGTTGCACACACACTATGATTCTCCATCTTCACCAGTCGTCTCCTGGCAACGGTTCTCAACACAGAATCAAGCGCTTCAGATCAT
>NW_019746560.1:0-202 GCF_002891405.2 Cryptotermes secundus | reverse complement strand
TCCATGCATACTTCACCTCAGTGCTAGCTGCAGATGACTAGTCAATGCCATGTCCTGGCTACTTTACCTCACAGAAACCTTCAGGGCAGATTCATAATACAAAAATTCAAAGCACAACAAATCAAAATTGCAGAGAACATTAAGAAGCTAGTATTAATTTACATTCATCATTATAATCACTTATGTACAAAAGAAGCTTCAT
>NW_019746559.1:0-202 GCF_002891405.2 Cryptotermes secundus | reverse complement strand
TAGGGGCAAGAATATTTCTTCTCTAAGTCCTTCAGACTGATTCTGCGGTCCACCAAACCTCCTATCCAATGGGTTCCGGGTGCTCTTTCCCCGGGGTAAAGCTGCTGGGGCGTGAAGTTTACCATCACCTCCAACTAGAACCGAGGTCAAGAATATGTGGATCTACACATCCACTCCCCCTCACGATTTCATAGCATACTGC
>NW_019746558.1:0-202 GCF_002891405.2 Cryptotermes secundus | reverse complement strand
TCTTTGTTTACAGCCTATCTCTAAATTTGCTACCACCAGATAGGGATAACTAATACAGACAGCTTCTCTGAAAGATGGGTCCTCAAATGTACTTTAATGCCATCTCATATCTATCAAGATATTGTTACGTGAAAGGGGTTGCGTGACTAATAATTATGGATTCTGGATTTGATGATTGGGTTTATTGGCGCTTTCTTACAAT
>NW_019746557.1:0-202 GCF_002891405.2 Cryptotermes secundus | reverse complement strand
CGAAATTAGACTGAGAAGATTTAGTGTGAAGTGATTTGTAGTGTGGAAATCAGCAATAGTGTTACAGTTATTTCTAGTTACGACCTGTAAGTGGTCAATAACTTTGACTGACCAATCCAAATCTCGTCTATAATTACTAACACACTTGATAATATTATGATTCTGGACATTATCTATCTTCTTGGTTTAATTTAAAACACAG
>NW_019746556.1:0-202 GCF_002891405.2 Cryptotermes secundus | reverse complement strand
ATACACGGTGCCAAATCCCAGAAGACTGCTTTCTTCATGTTTATTGTACTTCAGAATTTGTATTGATGATGAAATTGTTACACTGCTAGAACCTGAAAGTGTTGTTGCCAGCAGTTACCAGAAATGACCATTACAAAGAGTGGCAACTGAACTGGCGTAACTTATCCTTCATAGAGTCAGTTATGCTACTGTGGCTTTGTGT
>NW_019746555.1:0-201 GCF_002891405.2 Cryptotermes secundus | reverse complement strand
TCTAGCAAGCTAGCAACGCAAAACTGGCAAGCTAGCAGCGCAAACGGTCAAGCTAGCATCGTAAAGCTGGCAAGATAGCAACGCAAAGCTAGCAAAGTAGCAACGCATAGGTGGCAAGCTAGCAAAGCAAATCTGGCAAAACTAGCAACTCATAAGTAGCAAGGTAGCAACGCAAAGCTAGCAAGCTAGCAACGCAAAGGT
>NW_019746554.1:0-202 GCF_002891405.2 Cryptotermes secundus | reverse complement strand
CTCCAAAATGTTTCCATCCCAAAACTGCATAAGTTATTCTTTGAGTCTCCATTCTAGCCATATGTCCAGCCTGTCAACTCCCCTTAAATATTGCGTGGGGCGTAGATGTTGACAAATTTCTCGTTCTGAAACATCCTAAATCACTGTATCTCTTATAGGTCCAAATACGTTCGTGAGACTTTATTTTAGAGGAATTTCAAAT
>NW_019746553.1:0-202 GCF_002891405.2 Cryptotermes secundus | reverse complement strand
AGGTAGCGTAGTCGGTATAGCGACTGAATATGGGCTGGACGACCAAGGTGTCGGAGTTCGAGTCCCGGTAGCGTAAAGAATTTTCCCTTCTTTAAGTCGTCCAGACTAACAAATTCATACCGGGAGCTCTTTCCCCGGGGGTGAAGTGATCGGAGCGTAAAGCTGACCACTCACCTCCACCTAGTGCCGAGGTCAAGAAAAT
>NW_019746552.1:0-202 GCF_002891405.2 Cryptotermes secundus | reverse complement strand
TTACCGTTGCCATTAGTATATGGAACTCACTGTTCCCTTAATGAACAGCAGAACAATCAAAGCCGAATATTTGTATCTGCCAATTGCCTCACCTCCTCCTCATTGGAGGATATTAGAACAGGTGAATCCACTGCATAGGTGTCGCATTTGTCATTCAGTACGTGAAAACCAGCGTCCAATGCTATTCAACAGCTAGAAAATC
>NW_019746551.1:0-202 GCF_002891405.2 Cryptotermes secundus | reverse complement strand
AGAATTAATGGATAAATTATATGAATTTTGTTTAAGAAAGTAAAATTTAGTTTAGTATTCCTTCAATTATCACAAAATCCTTCAAATTTTATTAAATTTAATTAACATTTATTATCGTCAAACAATTCGATAGATTTCCATAAATAAAAATTGGAATTTTGACAATTTGTTCAAAATCATTATATTAAATTGAAATCTGTAA
>NW_019746550.1:0-202 GCF_002891405.2 Cryptotermes secundus | reverse complement strand
GAACATTTCAAAGAATTTTAGGTTGAAATTATATACACTTCGTTGTATTCGTTCAAAATTCAATTAAAACTCCTTAATTATATAGAGAATTTTTTAAATTTCTTTAAATTTTCCAAAAAATTATTTAAATCGTCAACAGACTGCTAGAATTCCCAAGATTAGTGTGAAAGTTTTCACAAAATAATTGATTTCATTTATAATA
>NW_019746549.1:0-202 GCF_002891405.2 Cryptotermes secundus | reverse complement strand
TTCTGGAATAATTCTTGTTCAAAATTTCATACATTACGTTGAAATAGTTCAAAACCTGGTTTATATTATTTAAATTTTACATATCATTAATCAGATTTGTCTTAAATTTCCGAATTATAATGAAGAAATCCTCAGTAATTTGGAGAGGAATTAATTGAATAATATGAAAATATATATATTGTCTGTATTTCCTCGTATTAAC
>NW_019746548.1:0-202 GCF_002891405.2 Cryptotermes secundus | reverse complement strand
GGTAGATTTCGTTCATAATTTGTTAAAATGCTTTTAATTAACATAAAATGACTGAAAATATAATTAAAATTCATTAAATAATATATTAATTATCAGAAATTTGAATTATAACTTAAATTAAAGAAAATTTTTATATAAATTCTTTAAAATTCTTTATTTATGGTGAAGATTTCAAAAATTTTGAGATTAAAATTTTATTAAT
>NW_019746547.1:0-202 GCF_002891405.2 Cryptotermes secundus | reverse complement strand
GATGTTGCTATAACCAAGTTTTACTGTATATGTATATATATATATGAGACATAACGAAGAAAGGTCTATGGATGGATGATACATTTACAGAAGTACATAATCCCATATTTGACTTTATAGTAAAAACACACATGCCAAATAACCCCACCCATTCCCCATCTCTTCATCCACTCACAGTATCCTCCCCCCTACCTCATACCAC
>NW_019746546.1:0-202 GCF_002891405.2 Cryptotermes secundus | reverse complement strand
TACAACACTTACAATATCTAAAATATAGCGTCGAATTGTAGGATGAATTATGAATGGGAAAGATTCGTAAGGAGCAACCGTGTCCCTACCGAGGCAGTATTCTGGAATTTTTGTGAAAGGAGTGAGAACGCCATGAAAGTCGTCAGTCAAGATAGTAGATGCCTGTGCCAAAATTTGAACCTAGCATCTCTCAGATGCGGAT
>NW_019746545.1:0-202 GCF_002891405.2 Cryptotermes secundus | reverse complement strand
TTCAGACCAGCAATCTGGCTCGAGCGGTAACGTTCCTGACTTGTATTCGACAGATTCCTGGTTAATACGTATTAATCTTAATACGTATTCTTCGTGGTTTTCCTCAGTGCCGATCACAGTGGCCGCGTGATCTAAGGCATGAACCGTCTTCGCCCATTCGAACACTGAGGTCGTTGGTTCGAATCCCACTAGAGACATGGAT
>NW_019746544.1:0-202 GCF_002891405.2 Cryptotermes secundus | reverse complement strand
TGCACACATGTGCATTTGTTATAAACAATTTAATCAAACAGAAATAGTTAAAACAACACCCGTAATTCGCAAGAATGGGGGACAAGAGCAATGCATATAGGATAATGGTGGAGAAGGAAGGAGACCACTGGGATGACCAAGGCGTAAGTGGGGTGAAAATATTAAAATGGATCTTAGAAAGACAGGATGGGATGGGATGGAT
>NW_019746543.1:0-202 GCF_002891405.2 Cryptotermes secundus | reverse complement strand
AGATGTATTTTCTTGTTTTTGGGAATAAATAATTGCAAATACAAAAAAGGTCTATACAATGCCCATCCGGCCTAGGCGACAGATGACTAACAGGTTTGACGGGAGATCCATCTGCTGGTCAGAATTAGTACTAATTGTACACCAGCCAGTTCAGTGCATTCTATAAATGATATAAACTCCGTCTCAAGTGCAAACAATATAT
>NW_019746542.1:0-202 GCF_002891405.2 Cryptotermes secundus | reverse complement strand
GCCTTTAATAATAAAAATTTCCTGCCAAATTTGTCTCCAGTTTTCAACGAAATATCTGTATATGCATTCATTTAGTTTATCATATAAATCCATCCCTGATGTACTTATATGCATCACACTGCTTGTCATAACTTTCCTTTTTGGTATAGTGTAAAAAATTATATACCGTATGTCCGAAAAGTATCCGACTTTATTTTTTTCC
>NW_019746541.1:0-202 GCF_002891405.2 Cryptotermes secundus | reverse complement strand
GGATAGCTGACATTCCATCGCACAGTGATGCGTGAAGCAGTGTTGAAATGTATTATATCCCTTAGCTTATGATACCGTGTTGTCTGGTAAGTGGGTATCAACACTTCTGTCCTGAACGCGGAGGCAGTATATACATCCGAACAGATGATATCCACGTACCAGACTACACGGTCTCATAACTCGGAATCTTCACGGCCGTGAT
>NW_019746540.1:0-202 GCF_002891405.2 Cryptotermes secundus | reverse complement strand
GATACGTTATCACCTCCATCTCCACCTGCTCATGCTGGTTCTTCGCTCGCTGATTTTTCTTTCTTTGTTCTTCTACCCTGAAAATGGAGGCGGTACGTACCTACGAAACGTCGGTTAACACCACATCTAGACGGTGCCACATCTCAGAAGACTGCTATCCTCATAGTCACCGCCGTAAAAACCCCAAATCTTACACAAATAT
>NW_019746539.1:0-202 GCF_002891405.2 Cryptotermes secundus | reverse complement strand
AAAACAACAAAAAATAAACTATACTCACGAAATGAACGCTACTGTAAACGACTCAGCCCAATTCCAACGCAATGGAACACGAAATAATAAAATCAAAACGAAAATTTCCTTGCCACAACAGTTCGTTGCCACGGTTATTCCTAGGCAACGAACTGTTGGTATTCGATGGACGACGTATAACACGTTACAGTATTGTGACATG
>NW_019746538.1:0-202 GCF_002891405.2 Cryptotermes secundus | reverse complement strand
TTGAGTACAGTCAGATAAATTAATTTTATATATCTCAATCATCATTAATGATTGTTGTGTGTGTCAGGCAGACTGTGAATGCTACTACCATCCTCTCTCTTTCTCTCTAGAAGCTTAACCCTCTCAGTATTTTTAATATAAAAGATATATATATGTATTTTTTTAAATGTCCTTTATTGACAATCAGATACTACACAATCTT
>NW_019746537.1:0-202 GCF_002891405.2 Cryptotermes secundus | reverse complement strand
CTCCTGAATAGATGGAGATGAGTGATCACCTCCATGCCCCAGCCACTTTGCTGCCCGTATGCACTGGGTAGGAGGCTAAATGGGTCCCAGAGTCAGTACAGATGCTAAGCAAAAAAGACAATCTCTTACCCTTCCTTGGAATCTAATCGCAATTCCTCAGTCATCCACCCCCACAGCCTAGTCACTATACTGACTGAGCTAC
>NW_019746536.1:0-202 GCF_002891405.2 Cryptotermes secundus | reverse complement strand
CCCTCCATTGCGTGACAATATTTATATGAGATATTCAGATGACCTGTGTCAAGGTATGCTTATGCGGGACACATCTCAGAACATGGCATTCTTTGACGCCAGTATAATTTACATTATTTACAAGGGGGATGTTCTGTTTGTTTAGTTGTAGTACTTCCTCAGGGGCTCTAAGTGTTCTAGAGAAATAGGTCACCCAAATTCT
>NW_019746535.1:0-202 GCF_002891405.2 Cryptotermes secundus | reverse complement strand
GCGAAGCTGCAGATTTGTGTAGCCTGTAACACATTCTCTAACGAGTCACAGCGTCTCCCATACTTAATTTGTGATTTGTGATAAAGTACGCACACCTCACGTGACCGCCTTGGACTGCTCGACTGCTAAGAGCGTTCGAGGCTTGGGTTACATATTCATTCATTCATTCGTGAGTAATCTGTCAGACGACAGGTCCACAGTC
>NW_019746534.1:0-202 GCF_002891405.2 Cryptotermes secundus | reverse complement strand
TGCTAAATTTTTCTTCTGACTTAAGATTACTTTCTTTTGGAATGTGACACAATGTCACATCTTCTGTCTTGAAGATGGAGGCAATGGGTATCTCCAAAACAAGAGAACCTCAGATTTCTCTACCTTCATATACATGTCTAAATTCTTTACTTTTAATGAAAGTGACATTCATGAAATAGTACTCAATAATTAATATAATTAT
>NW_019746533.1:0-202 GCF_002891405.2 Cryptotermes secundus | reverse complement strand
AGCAAGGTAGCAAAGCAAAGCTAGCAATCTAGCCACGCAAATCTACCATGCTATTAACTCAAAGCGAGCAAGCTAGAAACGCAAACGTGGCAAGCTAGCAACGTTAAGCTGGCAAGTTAGCAACGCATTTCTAGCAAGCTAGCAACGCCAAGCTAGCAATGTAGCAACGTAAACTTATCCAGCTGGCAACACACTAGCAAGT
>NW_019746532.1:0-202 GCF_002891405.2 Cryptotermes secundus | reverse complement strand
CGAAGACAGTGCATGCCTTAGAGCGCTCGGCTACCGTGACCGGCCGAGTACCCATTAACCAAACATATTATTTAGTTCTATCTTTTATGCTGTCCGTTTGAAGTCAACCGATGTTTCGGAAGTAACATAGCGGCAAGCAAGTAACCAGCATGCTAACGTGCCGATATCTCTGATACCCTGACTGACTCCAGCATGTAGGCGT
>NW_019746531.1:0-202 GCF_002891405.2 Cryptotermes secundus | reverse complement strand
CTCTTGCTAGTTTTGCGTTGCTAGCTTGCTAAATTGGCGTTGATAGCATGCTATCTTTGCGTTGCTAGCTGGGTAATTTGCGTTCCTAGCTTGCTGTCATTGCGTTGCTAGCATTGCTAGCTTTTCGTTGCTAGCTTGCTAGCATTCCGTTGCTCCCTTGCTATAATATGCGTTACTAGCTTGCCAACATTGGATTGCTACC
>NW_019746530.1:0-202 GCF_002891405.2 Cryptotermes secundus | reverse complement strand
TGTCTGTATCAATCAGTAACTGATGGGTACCATTCACTGCTGTTAATTTAGGTTAGATGAGGTGAGGCTGGGTGAGGTGTTGTGACGTGACGTGATTTGGCGTGAGTAGGCGTGACTTGGCGTGATTTGACGTGACTTGACGTGAATTGGTGTGAGTGACGTGACATAACGTGTCGTGACGTGACGTGACGTGACTTGGCGT
>NW_019746529.1:0-202 GCF_002891405.2 Cryptotermes secundus | reverse complement strand
CGTTGCTTGTTTGCTTGCTTGCTTTTCGTTTATTGCTTGCTAGTTTTCGTTGCTATTTTCCTAGCTATGCGTTTATACCTTGCTAGCTTTGCGTTACTACTTTGCTAGCTTTGAGTATCTAGCTTGCTAGATTGCTATATTTGCGTTATTAACTTGTTAGCTCTGAGTTGCTCTCTTTCTAACTTTGCGTTGCTAGCTTGCT
>NW_019746528.1:0-202 GCF_002891405.2 Cryptotermes secundus | reverse complement strand
GCGCTCCATTCTGACATGTTTAGATATCAATAACAAAATATAGGGGGTGAACACTGTAATGGAAACACTACAGACACTGTTAACATTTCATTATTAGGGTGCTGGACCATATTTTGCCTTCAGTACAGCCTTGCAATGACTCGTACAAGTTTTGAAAGCCTCTATCGGAATTTTATACCATTCTTCGTGAAGATTACCTTCA
>NW_019746527.1:0-202 GCF_002891405.2 Cryptotermes secundus | reverse complement strand
CACTTCCTTTGACTTCGGCACTAGTTAGAGTCAAGTGGTCAGCTTCAAGCCTCGGCCGGTTTACCCCCTAGGAAAGTGCCCCAGATAACCATTGGACAGAAGGCTGGGTGGAACCAATGGCCGGTCTCGACGACGTGGAGAAAATTCTTGACCCTAACGGGACTTGAAATCCGATCCCTTGGTCGTCCAGCCCGTAGCCAGT
>NW_019746526.1:0-202 GCF_002891405.2 Cryptotermes secundus | reverse complement strand
TCACTCTAGCCATGCCACATCCAGCGAGTGCAAGCCCTCACTCCTGACCATCGTGCAAGGGTGGTGCTTTGCCAATGGCTTCTCGCAACTGTAAACCCACAGTTTGTAGCTCACATCTTGTTTACTGGTGGGGTGAGATTCACAAGGGACGTCTGGGCGAATGACAGTCCCCACACCACCGTCGCATCAAGACATCAACACC
>NW_019746525.1:0-202 GCF_002891405.2 Cryptotermes secundus | reverse complement strand
CGTTGCTAGCTAGATAGCTTTGCGTTGCTAGATTGCTAGATATGTATTGCAAGCTTGATAGCTTTGAGTTGCTATCTTGCTGGCTTTGCGTTGCTAGCTTGCCAGGTTTGCATTGCTAGCTCGCTAAATTTGCGTTGCTTGCTTGCTAGCTTTGCATTGCTAGATTTCTAGCTTGCTAGCTTTGCATTGCTTGCTTGCTTTG
>NW_019746524.1:0-202 GCF_002891405.2 Cryptotermes secundus | reverse complement strand
AACTACGGCTGCCTCCCTCTCAGCTAGTGGAAGAATACAAATCCAGAGGAACTGTATGAATTGTCATGTGTATTGGTGACTAAAGATGGGGTTTGGTGTTTTAATTGTATTTATTGACCACCTATGGGTCGTAACTATAGTTAATTATTGCACTGTTACTGATTTTCACAATTTACGATCACTCCACACTAATCTTCTCAGT
>NW_019746523.1:0-202 GCF_002891405.2 Cryptotermes secundus | reverse complement strand
GTCCGCGAAGTGTTAATATTCATAATACTAAATTTCCTGGATTAACATTAGATAATACTTTCTCTTGGAAGATTCATATACATACAGTTGTACCCAAGTTAAGTTCAGCCTGCGACACGATTAGAACAGTTAAGCCTCTCTCTTGTCCCAGGAATCATTGAAGATGGTGTATTGTTCTTACTTTCACTTGATTATGACTTAT
>NW_019746522.1:0-202 GCF_002891405.2 Cryptotermes secundus | reverse complement strand
CTGCCATTTTCCGTGGAGCATCAGAACAGTACTGTTACATACAAGGTTAGAACACATGATGCAGTGATGCTTGCGCTTTGGAATTATACAGCCACAGCTGAAACTTCAAGAATCTCAACGCCACAACTTGCCAACAGATGGCATTGCAAGGAAAAATTAAAAAAAAAAAGAGTCCTAATGGATCCTGGACACACCATGTAGT
>NW_019746521.1:0-202 GCF_002891405.2 Cryptotermes secundus | reverse complement strand
TAAGTCTGGGCCGAGAAGAGTAGTTAGTGTGTGTCCTTGGTGGACATTGAGTCTGGGCCGAGAGAGTAGTTAGTGTGTGTCCTTGGTGGACGTTTTGAGTCTGGGCCGAGATTTTTTGGGAAGTAGCCTTGGGGAATTTTGAAGGCTAGAAATAGGGTAGCAAATCGCTATATGAACTGAGGAGAGAGGTAGAGGTTACGGT
>NW_019746520.1:0-202 GCF_002891405.2 Cryptotermes secundus | reverse complement strand
ACGGCCGTTGGGATTCGTTGCGCTGACCACGCAACGCCCTCTATCAGCTGAAGTTGACATTAACTTCGCCGATAAGCAGCGGTCGCTCGGTCGGTATTGTTCCCTTGCGGACTAAAACCGCGGAGTTTGTTTTTTTTCAACTTGCACCGCCTTAAATGGGTTCCTCATTAGTATACCGCAAGCTGATAAACTGACTGCTTGC
>NW_019746519.1:0-202 GCF_002891405.2 Cryptotermes secundus | reverse complement strand
AGGTTTTACTAATATTTGTATCTTAATCCAACGCCAAAGGTCAAAGGTCAAAATGCAGGCAGATACAAATTTCGGCTAAAAGCGGTAAACAAGTTACGTAATGAGTCGTGTTAATGGCACGATTATAAAGTAAAAATGGAATTTCACCCTTCCTTTTCCCCCTCCACACATTTATTATGCATAATGCGCAGAATCTGCAATG
>NW_019746518.1:0-202 GCF_002891405.2 Cryptotermes secundus | reverse complement strand
AGGAACTCAGAGATGTGGTCAGGGGCATAACCGGCCAAGAGCTTGAAATTGAAGGAACAAGACGATTAGAAATCGTAATCGGAGACAAACGTTACACCCACGATTTCGTGGTGGCGCCCTTTTCGCTTCAAAATGATGGAATTATAGGGCTAGATTTATTGATAGAATTAGAAGCATACTTTGACTTCACCACGGATGAGGT
>NW_019746517.1:0-202 GCF_002891405.2 Cryptotermes secundus | reverse complement strand
TGTTCCTCCTTGCCTTAAAGGCATCCACCCACAAAGGAGGGGTTAGCACTAGCCAACTTAGGGTTCGGAAGAGAATTCCGTCTGGCCTGCGGCCTACATCGATCACGCTTCAGATTTAGTTAAAGTGTGCCTAATGGTGCTTATAAGTGTAGATTTTATTTTGAATAAAGTTTATCAGAAATATTTAAATATTTACATCTAC
>NW_019746516.1:0-202 GCF_002891405.2 Cryptotermes secundus | reverse complement strand
TCCATATGTAATATATTGTTACAATATATATAGATTGTATGAACTTAATTCTTTTATTATAATAAAATAATAATAATATAATAATAATATATATATAATATATATTATATATAATATAATAATATATAATAATAATAAAATAATATAATAAATAATAATTATTATTTAGATGAATGTAGTGCTTCAGATTATTAACCATGGT
>NW_019746515.1:0-202 GCF_002891405.2 Cryptotermes secundus | reverse complement strand
TCCTTGGGCTCTTGAGTTAGCACGAAAATAAATAAGAATTGAATTATCTTTTGGGATATGACGCTGTGTAGTCCAGTATATAAGTCCACAGACGTTTCGAAAGATCGTACTGCCTCAATCTTCATAAGTAAACTAAGAAAGCAACAACATGAAGCAGGTAGCAGCCATTGTGCTCTGCTATTTCGTGCTGTTACCTCATGGT
>NW_019746514.1:0-202 GCF_002891405.2 Cryptotermes secundus | reverse complement strand
TGACAGTGTAGCTTCATGCATTCTTTACCTCAGAGTAGACAGAGAGAAATTGTCCGTTACATTCCCTGACTGCTTTATGTCTGAGGAAAGAACCCCTCTTGTCCATTTCATAAGGACCTGGGTGGAGTTCAGAGCTGGTCTGGATGTTTTAGAGAAGGTAGCCCCTCTCTCCTCTGCTGTGAATTGACCCCAATTCCTTGGT
>NW_019746513.1:0-202 GCF_002891405.2 Cryptotermes secundus | reverse complement strand
CTAAAGCACCAATTACCAATAATTTGAAAACTAATCGATTTCAATGATTTGAGCATGTCTATTTTATTACATTTTTGTGTGTTTCATTAGGTCCCCTATACTAGTAAAGATAAAGGATTGGTGCTGAAGCCCACAAGCCTCGGTCTTCTATAGGTATAGCCCCAGTCTTTCTTAACCTCAGCATCACATAAAGGTGAGTGGT
>NW_019746512.1:0-202 GCF_002891405.2 Cryptotermes secundus | reverse complement strand
GCAGAATTCTGACACAGTAACAGTACCAAAGTATGTGTTCACATAAAGTTTCTGTACTTGTACCCTATTCTGTGGGGATGTAACATATTTTCTCTGGTACCCGATGTTTTGGCATAGTAGTAATGCCCTAAACGTGTGTTTTGGAGGTGCTTAGTTTGAATCTTGGCTAGAATGCCAGGTTTTTGTTGTAGTTTTCTTCTGT
>NW_019746511.1:0-202 GCF_002891405.2 Cryptotermes secundus | reverse complement strand
CGATGGACCAAGGAGACATCGGCCCAGTTGTTGTTACGTGACTCAAATTATGTTTTATTAAATTCTGGTAGGTGGAAACATGAAACTGGTCAACAGAACTCATAAACAAACATTGCTGATGGTCAGTGTTTAGGCCCAAAATTTGCAACTACCAACAACTTTGAAGAAAGTTGTCTTCTGGGTTTAGGCACCGTGTATTCTT
>NW_019746510.1:0-202 GCF_002891405.2 Cryptotermes secundus | reverse complement strand
CACGCCCATTTTCTTTAGCTTAGGTCGTTTATCCAAAGAATCCGTACAAGTCCGAGGTCCTTTGTGATATTTCGTAACAAACTTATTTTTACGGCGAGTAGTTGTTAGCCCCACGCCCAACTCTCAAGCTGGAGGACCACACCTTGTTGGCTGTCCGCGACTGTTTGTTCGATACATTCGTAAGCTACCCTCCTTATTTGGA
>NW_019746509.1:0-202 GCF_002891405.2 Cryptotermes secundus | reverse complement strand
GGGAAAAGAAAATGATGTAATTTAAATTATAAAACAGTTAGGAAGCGATTTAAACTGCGTAAGGTAAGTTGTTGCTGAAAGATAGTACGGTTCATTACGTTAGTGACGTGGATTTTGAATTTAGATAAGGACAATGACATAACTAGATACAACAGGTAAGGATGACTTTTATGTGGAATTACGAAATTGGTATGGCAATAAC
>NW_019746508.1:0-202 GCF_002891405.2 Cryptotermes secundus | reverse complement strand
ACTGGCTTCCAACTAACACACAATTGATTCCTTGTGTAGCCTCAGCATGTATTGCATAGCTATGGGCATGGGCTGTGTAGAGAACACCACTTCCCAATTATGCCATTATTGCATGTTATGAAGCTGTTGTCTAGTAACAGGTGTGTTTGCAGAGCCGTTCCCTAACAGTGGCTGTATGTGCTAGTTTCACAATTCAGGCCTT
>NW_019746507.1:0-202 GCF_002891405.2 Cryptotermes secundus | reverse complement strand
TGCGGCTGTTGACTCGCCACATAAATAATAAAGAATTGAATTGAATTCTTGTGACACGCGGTAGCGCAGTTAGTTGAAGCACTATGCTACAAGCTGAAAGATCGCGGGTTCGATTCCCGATGAGGTCATTGGATTTTTTCAGTTGGCATAATCCTTCCAACCGCATTATGGCCCTGGGTTCGACTCAGCCTCTAACAGAAAT
>NW_019746506.1:0-202 GCF_002891405.2 Cryptotermes secundus | reverse complement strand
GTTCAGGATTAGATGATTCGATTTATGGTCACTTCTGTTACAATTGCAATCAATTGGAACAGCTCACAGTCAGTGGCTGCATAAGACTGGCTTAAATCCTTACTGGAGAACGAGTGTCTTCTCTTCCACTGTGATGAATGGCAAACGGAAGAATCCATTGTAACTGAATCATTGAACTCCCCTATGAATGTCAAATGATTGA
>NW_019746505.1:0-202 GCF_002891405.2 Cryptotermes secundus | reverse complement strand
GTATGTTTCCTTACAGACTTGGGCAAATATTCAGAGCTAGGTACTAGTACACTTGTTAAAAATGTGGTGCAATATCACTAGGATTCCTGTATATTAATTAATTTTCAACACACACATGTGATAAAATAAGTTTCAAGGTTATGAAAGATTCTGCATCCTCTTGCAACAGGAATGCCAAGAATTCTGCTACAGAGAGCTGAAG
>NW_019746504.1:0-202 GCF_002891405.2 Cryptotermes secundus | reverse complement strand
CACGGTCCGCAGGAATCACAGCTCCTACTGTTGCGTGTTCGATGGAAAGTGTATACTGAGTCGTTACCTAGTAATGATCATATTCCTTTACAAGATTTTAAAAGCACCAAATCCTTCAATGGCATTATGCTGCTAGTACGTTTCACGAAATTCTGTAAAATTGGTATTAGAAGGCCAAACATACAGACAATTAGAATAGACG
>NW_019746503.1:0-202 GCF_002891405.2 Cryptotermes secundus | reverse complement strand
CTGATGGGCGATAAACCGCCAATCGTGAAGTAATTCTCTCTGACTCTGCCGAGTTCTAGAGTCGGACGTCGGAGTCGGCTCTTAGTCAGTTCAGATTTGCAAGTGAGCTGTGGCACTTCGTGGTTGGCTGTGACGAATGTCCACTGTTAGCAGCCGCTACCTAGCAACGACTACTGACAACATAATTACGAACAAAATACTT
>NW_019746502.1:0-202 GCF_002891405.2 Cryptotermes secundus | reverse complement strand
ATTAGCAATAGCGCTATAGTTACTTGTAGTTGTATGTATAAGTGTGTAATAGATCCAATTACCAACACCGTCAATAGTCCCACTCATTCGCGTGGCAGTACTATGTCTGTATTTGCCTGTATATACTAAAAGGAGCCACGAAATGCTGTAGTATAGGCGGTAAACTAATCGGTATTATAATTTATTTAATTATTTATTACTT
>NW_019746501.1:0-202 GCF_002891405.2 Cryptotermes secundus | reverse complement strand
AGAGGTAAAGTCGTCTCTGAAGGCGTATGGGGGAGTATATGTATATATCCACGTATCCTTGATATCGACACTAGTTGGATGTGAGGACTCACCGTCATGCCCCGGCTTCTTTATCTCTGGGAATGATCCCTCACCCCAGTACCCATTAAATGTTACCCTACATATTTATGTCCCAACTTAGAAATATGCCTGCATGTCGCTT
>NW_019746500.1:0-202 GCF_002891405.2 Cryptotermes secundus | reverse complement strand
TGACATTTCAGAGGGACATGTTGCCTTCATTTTCAGGGTCAAAAATTAACCAAGGAAGAAACTGGCACGATAGTGTACTCTGCTGGCCTCTGTACTGGTTTCATGGTTCATTCTCTGGACCTGAAGATGGAGGCTATATTTTCCACCAAAATGTTGCTTGACTTTCAGTGGACTACACAACATTGTATCCCAGAGAACTCTT
>NW_019746499.1:0-202 GCF_002891405.2 Cryptotermes secundus | reverse complement strand
TGCTTTGCGTTGCTTGTTTGCTTGCTTGCTTGCTTTGCGTTGCTTTCTTGCGTGTTTGCTTTGCTAGGCCTGCCTGCTTGCTTGCTTTGCGTTTCAGCTTGCTAGGTTTTAGTTGCTAACTTGCTAGCTTTGCTTTGCTAGCACGCTAGCTTTGTTATGCTAGCTTGCTTGCTTTGCGTTGCTAGCTTGATAGCTTTGCGTT
>NW_019746498.1:0-202 GCF_002891405.2 Cryptotermes secundus | reverse complement strand
TATTGCCAGCTTTGCGTTGCTAGCTTGCCAGCTTTGCGTTGCTGGTTTGCCCGTTTGCGTTGCTAGCTTGCCGTCTTTGCGTTCCTAGGTTGCCAGGTTTGCTTTGATAGCTTCCTAGCTTTCCTTTGCTATTTTGTAGCTTGCTAGATATGCGTTGGTAGATTGCTAGCTTTGAGTTTCGAAATTGCTAGCTTTGCGTTCC
>NW_019746497.1:0-202 GCF_002891405.2 Cryptotermes secundus | reverse complement strand
TGTCCATGTCTCGTGACGATCAGTTTAGGTATTGGAGTAATATTTCATTGGTATGAATGACTGTAGACAGGGTTTGGATTGTTAACTGGAATTAATGAACTCTTACAGAACGCAACTACAAGTAAGTATGACGCTATCGCTAATTCACACACTCTGCAGTGCACTACAGCACTCACTAAGCCTTCTCAGTCTACTGTATCTT
>NW_019746496.1:0-202 GCF_002891405.2 Cryptotermes secundus | reverse complement strand
GCGTTGCTAGCTTCCTAGATATACTTTGCTAGCTTGCTAGCTTTGTGTTGCTACCTTGTGCACCCTCCAGTAGGGGGATGTGTGTCCGTTACGCCAGCTCACTGGAAGCCGAGATCTCTCCCTAGTCTTATAGTTTGGTCTCCCTTTTGTTACAATTAAATTCGACAAGCAGTCACAGAGACAATAGAACATTTATTACAAA
>NW_019746495.1:0-202 GCF_002891405.2 Cryptotermes secundus | reverse complement strand
TTTATTGATTTTTGAAAGATTATACGAAATCAATATAATTTTAACTAAATATTCTTTGAATTTTTAAAGGTAAAATTAAGAATTTCAACCAATTTTTAAAATAATTCACACAAAATAAGGAATTCCTTTAAATTTCTAATAATAACTACACTATTTTATGAATTGTAATAAAATTTGTATACATTAAAATTAATTTAATTAA
>NW_019746494.1:0-202 GCF_002891405.2 Cryptotermes secundus | reverse complement strand
TGAATTCATTGATTGATCGATTCGTGAGTGAGTTCAGTCATTCGGAATTCGTAAGAGAGTTCAGTGTACAGCTGTGGAGCGGACAGCGGAAGTTGAAGAAGTGACCGATTCGTAAATCAGGACGATCAGGACCAAGTCAGTCACTCAGAAGAGGAGGCACTCGTGGTCCAACAAGGAGTGGAGCGAGTTTTAGGCAGCCATT
>NW_019746493.1:0-202 GCF_002891405.2 Cryptotermes secundus | reverse complement strand
CACTTCCTGCTACGATGTTACCATCAATAAAATAAGAAACTGTGTAGCAAATAATAAAATATGGGTGCATATCGACGAAACTACCGACGTAAGGGGTCGATTTGTAGCGAATGTTGTTGTTGGTATACCGAAAGATGAACAGCCTCGAGATATAGTTCTATTGGCATATGAGGTGTTGGAAAAAGTGAATAATTCTTCCATT
>NW_019746492.1:0-202 GCF_002891405.2 Cryptotermes secundus | reverse complement strand
CCCTGCAGACCACAAATACTTTTGACTTTCGAAAACAGGACACCGACGTAACCCCGCAGTTAAAACCGTGCCGTGTCTCAGCTGGTTATTCCCCGGCTTCTCGCCACGACGGCCTTGATTCGTGGGATTTGTGGTGGATAAAGTGACACTGGTGCTGTTTTCCGTTTCTTCTGAATACTGTTTTCGCCTGCCAGTTCTCATT
>NW_019746491.1:0-202 GCF_002891405.2 Cryptotermes secundus | reverse complement strand
CTAGCTTTCTAGCTTGCCAGCTTTTCGTTCCTATCTTGCTAGATTTGCGGTTCTAGCTTGCTAGTTTTGCGTTGCTAGCTTGCATGCTTTGCATTGGTAGCTTGTCAGATTTGCTTTGATAGCTTGCCAGCTTTGCGTTGCAAGCTTGCTAGATTTACGTTGCTAGCTTGCCAACTTTGCTTTGCTAGCTTGCTAGCTTTGC
>NW_019746490.1:0-202 GCF_002891405.2 Cryptotermes secundus | reverse complement strand
TGAGTGAGTGAGTGATTTAGAAGACTGATGTGGTTCGGTCTTTGTGAGCCGTTGTTGTGAGAAGCTGGCAGTGTAGGCTGAAGACAGTTAGGGATACCAAGAGGGAAACGAAGTCCGCCGTTGATGCCGTTACCAGATAACGACTGGTGAAGACACAGCAGGCTAAGAAGACTTAAGTGTGTGCTCTAGTGAACTGCAAATT
>NW_019746489.1:0-202 GCF_002891405.2 Cryptotermes secundus | reverse complement strand
GGACAGAAACAGAGGTTTAACTTAGATTCTAAAGGCTTCTGATGATGGTGTATAAGACTCAGAATTACTGTTTTTTTACCTCGTCCACTGTTTGGTATTCTAAAAACTAGAGAACATGTTTTGGAAACTGAATCCATTTCTGTCCTCAAGTGAGGGGGAGACACCTACTCTGTTGGGTCCCTTAGAAAGACTGATTGAGATT
>NW_019746488.1:0-202 GCF_002891405.2 Cryptotermes secundus | reverse complement strand
TCTTCCTCAACCTAATTTATATAATTTTAAACCAAATTTCTTTCTCGTTTTCAAATAATATAAATAATGTCAATTATTTTGTGAAATATTTCACTCTACGTTTAGGAACTCTAAAAGTATCTGCGACGATTTACGCAAATTTCAGGAAATTTAAAGTTATTTTCAATTATTCGAAGGTTATTTTGAGAATTTTTATTGAATT
>NW_019746487.1:0-202 GCF_002891405.2 Cryptotermes secundus | reverse complement strand
TCTAAATTCTCCATAATACATGCCTTAATGGCATATACTTCTGCCAAGTTGTGGACATACTTTTTAGACATTTAATTTGATTTATAGCTGAAATAGTGCTGTGTGGACACCAGCAGCAGTTCAGCATTAATTTGTGGACAGGGATTGTTGGTGATTGTTTGGTAGCCCCGCATGGTTTTGCCACATCGGCTTAGAGGCAACC
>NW_019746486.1:0-202 GCF_002891405.2 Cryptotermes secundus | reverse complement strand
ATGAAATTTCGAACACAATTTATTTAGAATTTCAAGTTAATGCAAAGAATTTCAAATTATTTCCAAAGATTCCTCTTTAATTTAAGTAATTATATACAATTCTTTAATGATATATAATTAATAATTAATTTTAATGGAATATTGATGGATTTCATAATAATTTAAAGAATTCTAAACTAATTTTGGCTCCTTCAACATAATT
>NW_019746485.1:0-202 GCF_002891405.2 Cryptotermes secundus | reverse complement strand
AACAAATGTTAATACATGTCACAATGACTGAGACACACGTACTTGGCAAAATGCTTATCCACCAGCGTGTTTAACTTTTTTATGAAACTTATTATATGCTGTCTATCCACCTCATCATCATCATCAGTAATCTGTCAGAAGACAGGTCCACCGTCTGTTCCAAAACAGTTCCTCCACTTAATGCGATCTAGAGCTTTTTCCT
>NW_019746484.1:0-202 GCF_002891405.2 Cryptotermes secundus | reverse complement strand
ACAGATTTCTGTTAATGGTGGTGTTACATGCAGTGAAACAATAGCTAGAGATGGAAATTGTTCATTTCAGAGGTTCCACCCATTTGTTAAATTTGAGACCATTCAGATTTATGCATGGCTGCATATTATTGTTAACACATCGCGGACTGGCAATTTAAATATTTAAATCACCCTGAGGACCGGCATTTTTAAACCTAGTACC
>NW_019746483.1:0-202 GCF_002891405.2 Cryptotermes secundus | reverse complement strand
TTTGACCCTACCGGAACTCGAACGCCTACCCCTCTGTCATCCAGCCCGAAGTCAGTCACTATACCGACTGTGCTATTCCGGCTAAAGGCCGCTGAAATTCTTGATGTGGAAGCCATAAGCTGGATCCTGTCTAAATACTCATTTCGTGGTTAAATACCCATTACACTCCTTACACGAGCCTCTTATACATTGTGCGAAAAAA
>NW_019746482.1:0-202 GCF_002891405.2 Cryptotermes secundus | reverse complement strand
CTTGTGGTTTCACTCACTAGACCTGCGGTTATAGGTATTGTCAGTCCTGTTTTGCAACTCAACCACTCCGGCTATTGGCTTTATAAAAAAGTGACCCACTTACCTCCCTAATAACATTTGGCGAAGAAGTATATTATGGAACTCCTAATTATACTCGTATGCTATTCTTCTTCTTCTTGTTAAATGGTTAGGTCAAAATATT
>NW_019746481.1:0-202 GCF_002891405.2 Cryptotermes secundus | reverse complement strand
CTTGTGGTTTCACTCACTAGACCTGCGGTTATAGGTATTGTCAGTTCTGTTTTGCAACTCAACCACTTCGGCTATTGGCTTTATAAAAAAGTGACCCACTTACCGCCCTAATAACATTTGGCGAAGAAGTATATTACGGAACTCCTAATTATACTCATATGCTATTCTTCTTCTTCTTGTTAAATGGTTAGGTCAAAATATT
>NW_019746480.1:0-202 GCF_002891405.2 Cryptotermes secundus | reverse complement strand
ACCTCACAGGAACTTAAGGGTGCATGTACAACCAGTGATTGAAGTCTTTCTAATGGACCCAACTGAGTGGGTGTCTTCACCCCTGCCACCTCAGTTGACAGAAACAGATCCAGTTTCGGAAATGTCGTGTTTTCTAGTTTTTAGAATATTAGATGATGGAAAAAGTCCAAAAGCCTAATAAACAGAGATCTTCAAAAATATG
>NW_019746479.1:0-202 GCF_002891405.2 Cryptotermes secundus | reverse complement strand
TTTCAGATCGAAGTTGAACCTCAAGGAACAACTGAAATACTGAAGAATAACTGAAGTTAGGCTTACTTTAGTATTGAGAATAATCTAGATTATCTGACAGTTCCCAGTCTGTATTTTAACGCCTTTTTATCTTAATGAAGTGTAGTTGGGCCGCGCTATAGCTCAAGCGGTTAGTCGCTGGCTTTCCAACGCGGCGGCCCGG
>NW_019746478.1:0-202 GCF_002891405.2 Cryptotermes secundus | reverse complement strand
CGCCCACTCTTTGTGGCAGTGGGTACACTCCTCGCGGCATGGTCGTAAAGATTGTTGTTTTCGGCCTTAACGGTGCTCGGAAGTGAAATCGCGGACCGGTATACAACTTGGAAAATTTCCAAGAATGGGGAAAACCTAGTTCAGTAGAGTTACAATCTTAAGAGGTAGGTGCCTGCCCCAGGCGGGGAAAGCATAAGATATT
>NW_019746477.1:0-202 GCF_002891405.2 Cryptotermes secundus | reverse complement strand
ACCCCAATTTCCCAGCTGTTCAGTCCATAGCCTATTCACCATACTAACTAGGCCATACCCCAGTTACAAAGTCAGGGAATATAAAAGGCTTAAAAAGAGTAAAGAAAATGTTTGGTTATTCTGCTGTGATAGAAGTTTTAATGAGCTCATACAAATGGCTAAGGTTAGTCTTAATTTCATCATCACACTGCCAAATAACTGT
>NW_019746476.1:0-202 GCF_002891405.2 Cryptotermes secundus | reverse complement strand
TTCATTTGTCGTCCAGGAAGTTCTGTTGGAACAGGCAATCTCAAAGTGTTATCTGCCATCATTGCATGTAGTTTGCTGTTATTGAATATGCCAACATCAGAAATTCTTCCCTGACACCCGACGTCCGCAAATACAAAGTTGTAGTTTCCATCAAGAACAGCAAACAACACAATACTAAAGTGTGTTTTATAATTGAACTCAC
>NW_019746475.1:0-202 GCF_002891405.2 Cryptotermes secundus | reverse complement strand
ATTGAGCCTTAAATGGCGGTCTTCATCAGACTCAAAGCTAAATTTGCCCGATACTGTACTTCAGCATCCTGTTCCACTGTGAATGAACTTGAATACTGTTCTGACTCTTATCGTCCTTTGTTAAACTCAACCAAGATCCGCTGTGTTTCTGCTTTATTTCACAAAGGTCCCAAATCCCTTCATATGCCATTCATATTCTAAC
>NW_019746474.1:0-202 GCF_002891405.2 Cryptotermes secundus | reverse complement strand
AAGCTTAGACCCTGTAAAGCAACAGTAATTGATGCCTTGCAGCCAGACGTTCAGCTAGTAGGGTTCGTTTTTGCAGTCGGTTTGTATGGTCTGTCATTGAAGTTGAGATCAGTCCGCAGTTGACAGGGACAACATTTTCAATACTTCCTGTAATTGATAAATTGTAACTACTTCATTCTGAACATTATCGGCTAACAGACAT
>NW_019746473.1:0-202 GCF_002891405.2 Cryptotermes secundus | reverse complement strand
CGCCTCTGAGATACATTTCAGTGCGTTGCTCTACTGTAATTCCACTCGTTGCTCGAACACTAATTTTACTTAACATAGGAGTGAGACAGACAGACGCGTCCGGTCAGTTTAACCGTCCTTACGAGCCTCTCCACAGGAACTGACTCCTTGTTTTTGAAGATTCAGAGATCCTGCCAAAATTTGAGGAACGCCTCGTTGTCAT
>NW_019746472.1:0-202 GCF_002891405.2 Cryptotermes secundus | reverse complement strand
AACGTAATCTGTGTGTAAATTAGTATAAGCAGGCCTATTAAAACTACAGAATTCTTCAATTAAAGTAGTAAAATTTGGAGGAATCTTAATACCCCTGACCGTATGGATGTATTCATTCATTAATTCATTTATTCGTCAATGGCTCTACAGCTGGGCCCCTGGCCTCTTCTTCAGTTTCGTAATCTTTTTTACACAGACGGTT
>NW_019746471.1:0-202 GCF_002891405.2 Cryptotermes secundus | reverse complement strand
GAGTCATGGTTTTCTGTGTATGTTTATTCCGTGTTTGTGGTGTTCTACATGTACGTATGGGCCTTGCGACGGGTTGATCGCCCCTATAAGGAGTCCTACCTATTGTGCATAGGACTAAAGAACTAAAGAATCGGCCAAGGTCCAAAGGGCCGTAGAGCCATAGAGAGAGTTGCACACTTTCAGTTTTCAAGATTTTGGCCTG
>NW_019746470.1:0-202 GCF_002891405.2 Cryptotermes secundus | reverse complement strand
AGCAACACCTGTAAACAGGCGACATGGCAACAGGGAAGCGAGGCACATTCCGTTGTCTGGCCAAGGGTTTATAAGAGAACTGCACTGCCTAAGGAGTCAAAGTGTAGCAGCTGCGGAAGACAGTTGGAATATAGCAGCAGCCGCAGGAAGAAGACCCGAACGCGTGATCAGAAGAGTTTATGTGTGATAATCAGTGATAGTT
>NW_019746469.1:0-202 GCF_002891405.2 Cryptotermes secundus | reverse complement strand
GGGTTCAATCTGATCATATTTTGTTGATATACCCATGTCTGGAAATGCTTTGCTTATGCGCTGGGACCTCTGAAATGTGAAGGATGACGCCCTTGTCAGTTACCTCTGTTGCTTACTTGTGATATTTACTCAACTTTTCTCCAAGAGACCTTACTATGCTGCTGGAAGTTATGCCTTTGGAAGGCTGTCATGAAATGTGGTT
>NW_019746468.1:0-202 GCF_002891405.2 Cryptotermes secundus | reverse complement strand
TCACTGGGCCTTATCCTGAGGAAGGATTCCTTATTTTTAGTGCCCGTTTCTGTACCATCCTCTTAATATATTGGTAGAGGCTTATCATGTACTTGGTCTTATGTTTGGGGTTTCATCTGATTGGCACTTGACTAGTTACAGAATAAGAAAGTTAGTGTTTTTTTATTGCTAGTGGGGTTCGACTAAGTCCCTTGTACTGCGG
>NW_019746467.1:0-202 GCF_002891405.2 Cryptotermes secundus | reverse complement strand
TTCCATGAGGTTTTAGTCTCGAGCATTCAGGTTTTACTCCACAGATGGCTCTAAGTTTTTATTTCATTTTTTCTTGTTAACTAGCACTTATTTAGCTTGGTCTCAAATAGTTAAATAGCTGCGTGATATGAAGATCAGGTTGACACTTCGTGGTTTACGAGTGTTTAGTTTTTGCTTCTCAGATGGCGATAAGTTTTGATTT
>NW_019746466.1:0-202 GCF_002891405.2 Cryptotermes secundus | reverse complement strand
GTCAGTTGAAAGCCAACCGACGTTTCAGAGGAGCATGTCGCCTCCACCTTGAGAATAGAAGAAAAAGCCAAGCAAGAAACCAGAGCGCGCGCGTGGAGGCGATTTGTTCCTCCGAAACGTCGGCCGACTTTCAAACGGACTTATATAGAACGCTTGTTAGGTTGGGATGATTACGTTGTTTCTTCTTTGTGACCTATCTGTT
>NW_019746465.1:0-202 GCF_002891405.2 Cryptotermes secundus | reverse complement strand
CGTTGCTAGCTTGCAAACAGTGCGTTGCTAGCTTGCTAGGTTTGTTTTCCTAGCTTGGTAGTTCGCGTTGGTAGCTTGCTAGTTTTCGTTCTAGCTTGCTAGCTTTGAGTTGCTAACTTGGTATTTTTGCCTTGATAGTTTGATAGCTTTGCGTTGATATCTTGCTATCTTTTAGATATGCGTTGCTAGCTTGCTATCTTGC
>NW_019746464.1:0-202 GCF_002891405.2 Cryptotermes secundus | reverse complement strand
CTGATTTATTACGAATTCGTTATAAATTTAATGTGTCTATTACTAGAATGAAGCAGGCAGCAAACGGAGCTAGTTTCTTGCTTGACTTGGTCTTCCACCCTGTAGATGGAGACAATTTGTTCCTCCGAAACGGCGGTTGACTTTCAGCGAACAACATCATGTTTTGTCTCAGAACAGTGAACTCTTCAACAACAGTTATGTT
>NW_019746463.1:0-202 GCF_002891405.2 Cryptotermes secundus | reverse complement strand
TCTGTTGTATACTGTTTATTAATTAACAAATGTCACTGACATTCCGTCTTACATGCAACGCTCCTTTAAAATGTTGTTTAAAAGTCACTACATATATACAGTGAGTCTTTTATACTTATTTAAAATCAAACTGTACACTACATGTTTCGACCGTCGCTGATCATCATCAGGTGTTTTAAAACTGTTTGTGGAAACTAGTGTT
>NW_019746462.1:0-202 GCF_002891405.2 Cryptotermes secundus | reverse complement strand
TCTTCGGTAACAGTTACCCCTCTGTCCTCGTAACAGTCATCACTCTTGTTCCTACTTGGAACATATATAACTTTACCCTGTCAAGGTGTTCTCCCAGCCAATGTCCTTGTGTTCCAGCTGCAGATGGATTACAGATGCTCATTACGTGCAGTTCTGTATGCAAAATACAAGCAGATAATCAAGATTACGATATTCTGGGATG
>NW_019746461.1:0-201 GCF_002891405.2 Cryptotermes secundus | reverse complement strand
GTACCCAAATATTTAAACTGTGCCACATTAGATATGTAACCTGTCCAATTGAAAATGCTTTCTTAAACAAATTAAGAAGTAAAAGGTAAAGAGGGTAAAGCTCTCCGTGTAACAAGCCGTGGGGTCCCATTAGGGTGTGAGACGTCGACGCTCCCGCTTTTTCTAGACAATCGGCTCAAAGATGGCGGTAAGGTTGTCAGC
>NW_019746460.1:0-202 GCF_002891405.2 Cryptotermes secundus | reverse complement strand
AGAGCTGGGCTCTGAGGAAAATGTCAGGATCTAAGAGAGAGGAGACAAGAGGAGGATGGAGAATACTTCCTGCCAGGGAGCTTCATAATTTGCACCCTTCGCCAAATATTATATCGAAGTCAAGAACAGTGGACCTATACCTCCACTCCGCCATATATCTTCATGTCGTGATGCTTAATTAATTAAACACAGGGACACCTTT
>NW_019746459.1:0-202 GCF_002891405.2 Cryptotermes secundus | reverse complement strand
TTGCTAGATATGCGTTTCTAGCCTGCCAGGTTTGCGTTGTTAGTTTGTCAGTTTTGCGTTGCTGGTTAGATTTGCGTGGCTATCTTGCTAACTTTACGTTGCTACCTTTCTTGATTTCCGTTTCTAATTTGCTAGTTTTGCGTTGCTAGCTTGCCAACTTTGCGATTCTAACTTCCCAGGCGTGCGTTGCTAGCTTTTCAGC
>NW_019746458.1:0-202 GCF_002891405.2 Cryptotermes secundus | reverse complement strand
TAGATTTGCATAGCTAGCTTGCTAGCTTTGTGTTGCTAGCTTGCATGCTTTGCTTTGCTACCTTGGTAGATTTGCGTTGCTAGCTTGTTAGCTATGCCTTGCCAGCTTACTAGATTGGCGTTCCTAGCTTGCCAGTTTGCGTTGTTAGCTTGCCAAGTTTGCTTTGCTAGCTTGCCAATTTGCGTTGTTATCTTGCTAGTTT
>NW_019746457.1:0-202 GCF_002891405.2 Cryptotermes secundus | reverse complement strand
ATTATATCAGAAGGACGATTGCTTCTTGATAGATTCATTATGGAGCCAACGAATTCTTGTGGGTATTCATTAGGCATTAGATCATGTCTTTTTTTTTCCTTGGCACTACAGCCCCAGTGGGGCTTACCCTACCTCATGAACTTTTCCGTTCACTTCAGTTTTTCTAGATCCTACATATTCGGTAGGACTCCTTGGGCGGGTG
>NW_019746456.1:0-202 GCF_002891405.2 Cryptotermes secundus | reverse complement strand
GTGAAAAAGTTTTACTTCCTGCCTCTAATATGTGTTGAAGTTAAGCAATTTTTGGAAAACTCAGGCCTTAACAATGTGCTTATTGCTTCACATATTCAAGATGCCTGCTACTTTTGCTTCAAACTTGAACTCACTCCTGATAGGCTAATTCAAATGGAAGGTAGCAGGTTTGATTCCTGATAAGGTCACTGAATTTTTCTTT
>NW_019746455.1:0-202 GCF_002891405.2 Cryptotermes secundus | reverse complement strand
AGGGCTAGTTGAACGCCATGTGTTTGCGTGGCATCATTTATGTACGTACATATTGAGAAGAGTAGGGGACAAAACCGAACCGTGCGGCACCCCTTCACGCATTTCTCTGGCGTAGATATTTCGCCCTCGACCGAAACACGGAATTTTCGTTGTGAAAAAATGATCCAATAAGCTTGATTAAGCTGGCCGAAAATTCCAATTT
>NW_019746454.1:0-202 GCF_002891405.2 Cryptotermes secundus | reverse complement strand
TTATTGACAAAGTTTGTTTCGTGTTTCTGCAGTCATATTTCAAACGTACGTCACTAGTTGGCACTGTAGGGTCTCGACCGTCTCGACTTGACGATGTTGACGATGATGACCATGTCTGAGATGCACACTGCCCGCACCGCTAGCCATAGTTGTCATGAAATACGGCGTTGTGGGTCGTGCGGAATTGTCATATTGTGAATTT
>NW_019746453.1:0-202 GCF_002891405.2 Cryptotermes secundus | reverse complement strand
CTTCATGGCGTAGTGCTTAATTAGTTAAGCACAGAGACAACCTCAATTTTTTACCTTAACGAAGCGCATATAAGTAGGCGGCAAGTTGATCTTCGCTGATTTCTTCTTTGGCTTACTTTTCGGCCCTGAAGATGGAGGCGATATGTTTCTTGGAAACAACGGGCTGTCTGAGAAATACAAGGCGCTGCAACCCAGAGGACCG
>NW_019746452.1:0-202 GCF_002891405.2 Cryptotermes secundus | reverse complement strand
CAACGCGCATGCGTGAATGTGCGTGCCACTGCTCTGTTGCAAACCAACAAGTGGCTCCTCGATCGGCGTTCCCGATAACTTGCTGGAACTGACGGGGAGAGGACATTTCATTACTACATCATGTACACTGATGAATAATTCTGAATCTATTTCAAATTGGTCTCTTGTCGCTTCATAGCAAGGTGCGTTCTCAGGTTAAAAA
>NW_019746451.1:0-202 GCF_002891405.2 Cryptotermes secundus | reverse complement strand
TTAGTGCTATATTAATAATAGTATTTAATTCTTTGTTTTTAGCGTCTTCCTCAAGTGGTAGTGTAAGAAGTCTATTTATCCAACTTTTATATGCTGCCAATTTTTGTTCTTTAGGGTGGCATTATTTGTTATTTATTGTTGTGTCTGTCATTGTGGGCTTCCTGTATATTTCCATTTCTATTTGTCCGTGTTTATTAAATAT
>NW_019746450.1:0-202 GCF_002891405.2 Cryptotermes secundus | reverse complement strand
TTTCAGTCGATATACCTCGTGGTCTCCGAGTAAAATATTTCAGTGGTGACTTCGTTATTATTTCAAGAATAATTGTGCTTTGCATTGCAAATACGTCAAGAAACGGAAACATGTCTCATTTTAACAATATTTATTAATCCATGCGCAGAACAAGTTGTTTTTAGTCCCTTTAATTTTTTTTTTGTCAAGGCATGAAATATTT
>NW_019746449.1:0-202 GCF_002891405.2 Cryptotermes secundus | reverse complement strand
ATGAAATTTTAGTCTAGTTGTAGTCCTAGTTCTGGTTCTAGTTTTGGTCTAGCTTTCTTTGTGTACATTTTCGGTGCACCCCTGTTATAGGCCACTAACCGTTGGCAAGAATTTAAATATAAGAATTGAATTGAATCATTATCAACGTCATCATCACCATCATTATATAAATTGCCTTAACTTTTATTTTGTTTGCCAGTTT
>NW_019746448.1:0-202 GCF_002891405.2 Cryptotermes secundus | reverse complement strand
GACGCATGCAGGTGTGCGGCCTACCTAAGGGTGTGGTTTGGACAAATCTGACACGAGACGGCCACCACTCTCTCATTTTACATTATATAAACATTACTGCAATTTCGAAAATCTACTACCACACACAATTTCAGGGCCCTATTGGCGACGGTACCCTCGGCACCACCTCACAAGTTATTACTGAAAGCGGGGCGCTGGGTTT
>NW_019746447.1:0-201 GCF_002891405.2 Cryptotermes secundus | reverse complement strand
AGCAACGCATATCTTGCAAGTTAACAAGCTAGCAACGGAACCTAACAAGTTAGCAACGGAAATCTAGCAAGCTAGCAACGCAAAATTAGCAAGCTAGCAAAGGAAAACTAGCAAGCTAGCAACGCAAATAGAGCAAACTAGAAAGCTAGCAACGCAAAATAGCAAGCTAGCAACACAAACCTAGCAAGCTAGCAACGCAAA
>NW_019746446.1:0-202 GCF_002891405.2 Cryptotermes secundus | reverse complement strand
CTGCCCATATTCTATAGATAAGTTCTTTGCTGTTTTACGGAACTTCTTGGTGAAGTCAGTTTAATAACTACAAATATCTTATGAGCCTTTCAGAAGCCCACTGTCGCTGAAGTAGTTAAATTCTCTGCATTTTATTGAGCCCGAAGTTTATTTGCCGTGTTCAGGTTTCAGACATTCTCCAGTTAATCGTATGCATTGGTTT
>NW_019746445.1:0-202 GCF_002891405.2 Cryptotermes secundus | reverse complement strand
CTGCCCATATTCTATAGATAAGTTCTTTGCTGTTTTACGGAACTTGTTGGTGAAGTCAGTTTAATAACTACAAATATCTTGTGAGGCTTTCAGAAGCCCACTGTCGCTGAAGTAGTTAAATGCTCTGCATTTTATTGAGTCCGAAGTTTATTTGCCATGTTCAGGTTTCAGACATTCTCCAGTTAATCGTATGCATTGGTTT
>NW_019746444.1:0-202 GCF_002891405.2 Cryptotermes secundus | reverse complement strand
CTTAGTCACAAGCTGGTACTATCTTTCATGTTGATTAATTTTCAGATGTATCTTTATGCCGATCTTTCCAAATTAATAAATACTTCTTTCATAGCTTTTAGTGTTCTTCTGATTATATCAATTTCATCTGCAAATGCCAAAATCTGAATTGACTTACGGAAGATTGTTCCTCTTATGTTAATGCTTTCGTCTCTATTTTATT
>NW_019746443.1:0-202 GCF_002891405.2 Cryptotermes secundus | reverse complement strand
TAGTAAACTCAAATCATCTCAATTTAAGGTTTTCCTCAGTTTGATATTCAAATTCACTGGTGTCTGAAGATATCTTAAATTGAGATTTCACTCTATTCTTAGCTACCACCAACCTGAGCACAATCTATGAATAGCAAGAATTAGCTTTCTAAATAAGAGTTTGCATTGTAAATTGACAGTCAAGTAGTTGAACATGTATTTT
>NW_019746442.1:0-202 GCF_002891405.2 Cryptotermes secundus | reverse complement strand
GTGTTTTCTGTGGCCGTCGCAACTACCTTGTCATACTATAACCTATCAACTGCAAGAAAATGTGTTTTTGTTGGGTCCATCACGAGCACCAACGGCACAAGTCAGTGAGTCTTGAGATGGCGGAGGTAGACGAGGTGGAGGTTGATGTGAGATGGCGGCCAACCTGCGTTGACGTGAGTCTGGGAGCAGAGGAATGTGTGGA
>NW_019746441.1:0-201 GCF_002891405.2 Cryptotermes secundus | reverse complement strand
GCACTCAGAGAGTGGTACCATGATGAATGTTCCATAAGATCTACAAGAAAATAAAAAAATGTTTAGTCATTTCTCATTCATTAAGTACAGCTATCGCTTTGAAATATTGTAATACCTATTTCTTATCCTTACGGTTACTCCCATAGCATGGGCCGTGCCATAGCTCAAGCGGTTAGTCGCTGACTTCCCATGGCGGTGGCC
>NW_019746440.1:0-202 GCF_002891405.2 Cryptotermes secundus | reverse complement strand
CATTATGCAGTTTTCTCCAGCCCCCTTTCACTTCATACCTCTTCATTTTAAAAAATATCCTCATCACTCTGCTCTAAAACACCCTCAGTCTATGTCCCTTCCTTAATGTCACAGACCAAGTTTCACACTCCTACAGAACCACAGCCAAAGTTATAGTTTTTTATACTCAAATTTTTATGATTCTAGACAGCAGACGGTAAGA
>NW_019746439.1:0-202 GCF_002891405.2 Cryptotermes secundus | reverse complement strand
TCACTTTATTGAACGCTTGGAAAACGAAATTTAAGAGCACGAAGGTAGCAAAGAGAAGGCATATGATTTCATTTTGTGCAGGTTACGAGACAACTTAGGCTAAGTTCCACATAGGGTTTTTTATTTTCGTTGGCTCTACAGCCCCAGTGGCCCTAGGCCATGAACTTCTCCGTTCACTTTCGGTTTTTATAGATCTTAGACA
>NW_019746438.1:0-201 GCF_002891405.2 Cryptotermes secundus | reverse complement strand
CTTTGCTTTCCATGCTTGCTTGCTTTCTTTGCGTTTATTTCTTCCTAGCTTTGCGTTGCTAACTTGCTAACTTGACCTTGGTAGCTTGCCAGATTTGCGTGGCTAGCTTGGTAGTTTGCTAGAATTTCGTTGTTAACATGCTAGCTTTCGTTGTTATCTTGCTGGCTTTGCGTTGCTACCTGCTAGCTTTGCGTTGCTAGC
>NW_019746437.1:0-201 GCF_002891405.2 Cryptotermes secundus | reverse complement strand
GTTGGGAGATACTGGTAGACACAAAGAAAGGGAAGTTATACGTTTCTCAGAATGCTGCTAGGGCGGTAATGCATGACTGTCATTCGGGAAGTGTTCTGTTTGAGTCCTGGCTGAGACAGGCTGTTCCGACTACTGTTTTCTTGAAAAATTTTTGTTCTTCCACACGAAGGATGGAACAGCAAATTTTCATACCTCAGCCGC
>NW_019746436.1:0-201 GCF_002891405.2 Cryptotermes secundus | reverse complement strand
GATAGATTTACAATATCCTAATAAACATGCACCGGTCACGGTAGCCGAGCGGTCTAAGTCATACAATGTCTTCGATCTCTCGGAGGCCGGGATCGTGGGTTAGAATCCCACTAAGGGTATGGATGTTTAGTGTTTGTGTGTGTTTTCTTGTATTTGTGTACAGGTAGAAGACTTACGGCAAGCTGATCACCTACCCAAGGA
>NW_019746435.1:0-201 GCF_002891405.2 Cryptotermes secundus | reverse complement strand
GGGTCTCTTGTTACTACGACATGGTGCGTTCTCATGTTGCGGAGGGATCAAACGGCCTCAAGATATGGAAGGTAACTACAATTATATTTAATAAGCAGTCGTGGACAGCGACAAAGGGCGGCCCTCCAGCTAAGGGGTTGGGTGAGGGGCTACAACTCATTCATTCTTCAGTAATCTGTCAGACGACAGGTCCACAGTCTC
>NW_019746434.1:0-201 GCF_002891405.2 Cryptotermes secundus | reverse complement strand
TGCTAGCTTTGCATTGTTGGTTTCTAGGTTTCTGTTGCTAGCATGCAAGCTTTGCGTTGCTAGCTTCGTATCTTGACAGATTTGCGTTGATCGCTTGCTATTTTTGCGTTGCAAATTTACTTGATTTGCGTTGCTGGCTTGATTGCTGGCTTTGGGTTCCTTGTGTGTTTGCTTGCTTTGTGTTTCTTGCTTGCTAGTTTG
>NW_019746433.1:0-201 GCF_002891405.2 Cryptotermes secundus | reverse complement strand
CCTCAACCTTTGTACAATTATGAAAATTTGGTGCATGAATTTAGATGGAAGTTTCAAGTAGCATGGCAGCAGGCAAAAGAGAGATTACAGGTCAATAAAGTAAAGCTATGTGAAAGGGTAAATAAAACTAGGAACTGTAAACAATACGAAGTAGGGGACTTAGTATTAGTTTACAATGAACAAAGAAACAAACTTGATCCA
>NW_019746432.1:0-201 GCF_002891405.2 Cryptotermes secundus | reverse complement strand
TACTAGATCTTAGACATTCGGTGGGACTCCTTGGGCGGGTGATCAGTTCATTGCAAGGCCTCGTTACCTATACACAAACACAGAAAAACGCGCACACACACACAGACACTGAACATTCATGCCCTGTGGGTGGTGGGACTACTTACAGAACACTGGCACCTTAAAGGACACCTCTTCAAACTGGGACTAAGTAACAGTCCA
>NW_019746431.1:0-201 GCF_002891405.2 Cryptotermes secundus | reverse complement strand
AATCTTCAACAGAACTGAATTTGCCGTAGCAAGATTTAAATCTGTTGGATAGAGCTTCTGAGTTCAACGAAGTCATGGCACACAACACTGTCGACGTGTTTGTGCATATTTTGGATAAAAATAAAATTACGTTTTCGAATGCTTGACAATTTGGACGAAACCTTGCATAATGTCGTGCTGTATCCAAAGAAACTTACCTCA
>NW_019746430.1:0-201 GCF_002891405.2 Cryptotermes secundus | reverse complement strand
TGTGTTATAAATCCGTGAAGACTAGTGCAGATAGACTGAAGAAAGGAGCTTGGAGTGCTCTGTAATGTGAAAATTAGTAACAGTGTCACAATTAATTGTAGTTACGACCAGTAAGTGGGCAATAAATCCAATTCTCATTCCGAATCCCGTCTTTAGTCAGCGTGACACGTGACAATATAAGATAAGTAGTGCTAAAATTCA
>NW_019746429.1:0-201 GCF_002891405.2 Cryptotermes secundus | reverse complement strand
TGCTGGGGTTTTCGACGCACTGGTAAAGAGATGGGAAAAGCGTATTAATGTCGGTGGAGGATATGTCGAGAAATCATTTAATTACATTTATTACATTTAATATCCATTTGTGACCTATTTACTGACTCTTCATCATACATACCAATTTACATAACAATTGGTTGAGGAATTCAAGTCATATTGAGGACACTACCCCCAAAA
>NW_019746428.1:0-201 GCF_002891405.2 Cryptotermes secundus | reverse complement strand
GAAAGTCAGTGGGCCTCTTTGGACTTGTGCCCAACTGAGTAGGTGCCTTCCTTTCTCACCTGAAGAAGGAAACAGATCCAGTTTCCAAAACTTCGTGTCTTCTATTACCTAGAATTCCAGACGATGGAAAAAGTCCAAAACACCAGTAATTCTGTGTCATCCACCATTGTTAGAACGCTTTAGAATCTACCAGACTGTAGT
>NW_019746427.1:0-201 GCF_002891405.2 Cryptotermes secundus | reverse complement strand
TGCGTTGTTAGCTTGCTAGCTTTGCGTTGCTTGCTTTCTTGCTTGCTTTGCTACCTTGATAGATCTAGTTTTGCGTTGCTATCATTCTAGCTTTGCTTTGCCAGCTTGCTAGATATGCGTTCCTTGCTTGCTAGCATTTGTTTCTAGCTTGCTAGATTTGCGTTGTTAAATTGGTAGCTTTGCATTCCTAGCTTGTTAGCT
>NW_019746426.1:0-201 GCF_002891405.2 Cryptotermes secundus | reverse complement strand
GATAGCTCTATTAGACGCTATTAAGGAGATGGTCTAGACGTAAACGTAGAGACACCCAACTACGACTCGTCGCCAGAATGCAGGACAAAACATAATGATAATTAACAGATTATTGGGGAACTTTCAAATTTCAAATGTCTTTGAACAATTCTATCGAAATCTCTGCCATGAAGAAAGTACAGGCTCGTTCAGTGCAGGAAA
>NW_019746425.1:0-201 GCF_002891405.2 Cryptotermes secundus | reverse complement strand
GTTTCATATTTGCATATTTGTAAACAAAACTGTAGTTCATTAAATCTACTATCCACGAATAGAAGAATTTGTGTTCTGTATACTTTATTATTGTTTCTTACGCTTATGCTAAAAGCCGGAAGGTCGCGGTTCGATTCCCGATGAGTTCACTGGACAATCAATTGACCTAATCCTTCCAGCCGCACTATGGCCCTGAGGTCG
>NW_019746424.1:0-201 GCF_002891405.2 Cryptotermes secundus | reverse complement strand
GATTGGAGCTGAACATCCGTTCATAGGACCTGAACCATCCTGTGGTATATCTATAGGAGTCGCGAGAAAGACAACCAGGGGCTTGACAAATATGAAACACAAGAAATACTGGGACTCCTTGACTGGACTCAGGCAAGCAAAGGGATTAATACGAGAACCCTCTGCAAAAAGAGCGAAGGAACTGTTGAAATTAAACAGGAA
>NW_019746423.1:0-201 GCF_002891405.2 Cryptotermes secundus | reverse complement strand
GAACAGGATTAAGAGGGCGACAATAAAGAATAAGATGATAACCATGATGAGGGAAGAGACAACAACGAGGGGAGCGGCAGCGATGAAGGAATCGATGACAACGAACTACAGTAAGAAGACATAATATTATGACGAAGAAGAAAAAAGGGAGTCATCTTTGAAGGAGCTAATATTAGGGCGGACAGAGAAGAAGAAGAAGAA
>NW_019746422.1:0-201 GCF_002891405.2 Cryptotermes secundus | reverse complement strand
TTTGATTTTAATTGAAGGAGCGATGAAAATCCTTTCTCACAAAAACGGGTTGTTGAAAACTGCATAATGGTTTTCAAATATTCGGATAATTCGGGAAAATTACTTCTCATTGAAGGCGAGATCCAGAATCAGACCAAACCGAATAGGATTCCTTTAATTTCTAGTAAACAACGACAATAGTTAAATATTTCCCTGAAGGAA
>NW_019746421.1:0-201 GCF_002891405.2 Cryptotermes secundus | reverse complement strand
GATGATGAGGAAAAGGCATCTATGACCAGGAATAAGAGGGCAACATTAACGAATAAGATGGCAACAACAATGAGGAAAGCGATGACGAAGGAGGAAATAATGACAAGGGAAAAGATGACAACGAAATACAGCAAGAAGGCAGAATATTACGACGAGGAAGATACGTCCTCAAATCAACATTAAGAGTGTGATAAAATCAGT
>NW_019746420.1:0-201 GCF_002891405.2 Cryptotermes secundus | reverse complement strand
GTTAACCGACGTTTCGTAGGAACTTATTGCCTCTATCTTAAGGGTGTAAGAAATCCGATAGCGATGAACCAGCTTGAGCAGCTGTCACATCCTAGAAAACTGCATTCTTCATAGCTAATTTTTTCTAGCTTCTATATACCTCATCGGCCGCAAGAAAGTTTTATAAGAGATTACAAACAATTCTATTTTGACAAAGTTGAA
>NW_019746419.1:0-201 GCF_002891405.2 Cryptotermes secundus | reverse complement strand
AATTCTTGACCCTACCAGGGCTACTTCGACCCATTGGCCGTCCAGTCCGTAGCGAGCGGTAGCAAGGCGCTATAGCGACTACTCTATTCGGCCTCCACTTGAAAGACATGTAATGATCATAAATGGAAGGGATGGTAGAGAAACACGAAAATAGATCCGAATATAACGTTAGTACAAGATGTTCTACTAATTCAGCAATAA
>NW_019746418.1:0-201 GCF_002891405.2 Cryptotermes secundus | reverse complement strand
TTGCGTTGCTAGCTTGCCAGCTTTGCGTTTCTAGCTTGCCAGCTTGGCGTTGCTAGATTGTCAGCTTTGCGTTGCTAGCTTGCTAGCTTTCTGTTGCTAGCATGTTAGATTGCTAAATATGCGTTGCTAGCCTGCTAGCTTTGCGTTGCAAACTTGCTAGCTTTACGTTGCTAGATTGCTAGTTTTGCGTTGCTAGCTTGG
>NW_019746417.1:0-201 GCF_002891405.2 Cryptotermes secundus | reverse complement strand
GCATAATGGAATTTTCATTCACTGTAGTGAGCTTCTGTGGTCTAGTGGTCGAAGTTCCTGCCTACAGATCCGGAAATTCGGGTTCGATTCCCGTCACTACCAGATTTTCTGAGCACTAATGGGTCTGGAACAGGGTCCACTCAGACTCGTGAGGATAATTTAAGAGATATTTCAAGGAAATAGCGGCTCCAGTCTAGAAGA
>NW_019746416.1:0-201 GCF_002891405.2 Cryptotermes secundus | reverse complement strand
GCAACGGAATCTAGCAAGGTTGCAATGCAAAGCTAAGAAGGTAGCCACGCAAATCTAGCAAAGCTAGAAACGCTAAACTTGCAAAGTAGAAACGCAAACTTGGAAGCTAGAAACGCAAAGCTGGCAAGCAACCAAACATATCTAGCTCTATAGCAAGCTAGCAACGCAAAGCTAGCAAGCCAGCAAGGCAAAGCTGGCAAT
>NW_019746415.1:0-201 GCF_002891405.2 Cryptotermes secundus | reverse complement strand
AAATGATCACTGTGATCGGATAAACGAAGATGAACAGGACCAGACATGTAGCACGAATAAAAGGGATGAGAAATTTGTCGATACTCTAGTCTGAAACCTGTAGGTCGGGCCCTAAGTGAGACCTAGGAGTAATGGCAAAATTAATGTTAAGAGGAACAGGGTGCATCACGTGGGCTGGATTTGTGTGTTTCAAGGTAGGGG
>NW_019746414.1:0-201 GCF_002891405.2 Cryptotermes secundus | reverse complement strand
TGAGAAAATTAGAGCTCTGGAGACAGTATGGAAAGTGACACGCTATACATATTCCATACTCCGGTGTCAATGGTACAAGACACTGACAATCCAGTGCTTCCAGTGGACATAAAAGGTGCCTACTTGATCATCTCATAATGTTGAAAGTTCATTTCCAAAAATACTCTTGCAATGATTTTGATGAATTTAATTGGATTAAAA
>NW_019746413.1:0-201 GCF_002891405.2 Cryptotermes secundus | reverse complement strand
TAGCTTTCCGTTGCTAGCTTGCTAGCTTTGCGTTGGTAACTTATTTGCTTAGTCTATCTAGCTTGCAATCTTTGTGTTGCTAGCTTTCTACCTTGCTAGATTTGCTTTACTAGCTTGCTAGCTTTCAGTTTCTAGCTTGCTAACTTTGCGTTGCTTCCTTGCTAAATTTGCGTTGTTAGCTTGCTATCTTTGCGTTGCTAG
>NW_019746412.1:0-201 GCF_002891405.2 Cryptotermes secundus | reverse complement strand
CCACCAGCGGACAAGGTACGCGACTGGAAACAGTGCGGAGCTGATTGGTACCGCCACGCCCCTTCCTTCCAATAGGCTACGTAAGCAACTCTTAACGAGGCGTCTGCACACGACTACCATCCCGCGTGAAACCCTGAGAATGCGGCCAGTGTTTTCCTTCGAAACGCTGGTACCCACCGGTAAGACTCGGACAAGGCATCG
>NW_019746411.1:0-201 GCF_002891405.2 Cryptotermes secundus | reverse complement strand
TTGTCGCCTTGCATTGTGTGTGTCCACATTTCTGGCATAGCTGCCGGGCCAGTAGCATATACATGTCACAGTTCATCTCCATTGTTGCACCAGTAAATCTGTAAACAGCTGCTGTGAAGCAAGTTTAATGTGTTAAGCGTGTTACGCTATAATCCCAAGCCCCTGCTACTGTATTCGCTCAGTTGTGTCAAAATGCCATGA
>NW_019746410.1:0-201 GCF_002891405.2 Cryptotermes secundus | reverse complement strand
TTTCAGGCTGGTTTCTTGATAGACTTATTCTTCGACCCTGAAGATAGAGACGACATGTTCCTCTGAAACGTCGGTTGACTTTCAATGGACAACACGGTGTTGCACCCCTGAAGAAAGAACTCGTAACTACCGATGTGACAACCTAAAATCCTACAAGTTTACCTTTATTTTGCTCCAAGAAATGTTTGCACTGTATCTCTA
>NW_019746409.1:0-201 GCF_002891405.2 Cryptotermes secundus | reverse complement strand
GAATACTATGAAAGCGGTCCCATGCTTCGCCACCTGTGAAGTATTGTTGAACAGATGGCGCTTTTTGTTGTTTCGTATGAATATGAATACTATGGAAGCGTGGGACCCCACCCTCACCCGCTCTTGGAGTCACGCAGAAAGTTAATAGCTTGATATCAAACTAAATCAGCGAAAGATAACAAGAAAATATTTAAAACTCTA
>NW_019746408.1:0-201 GCF_002891405.2 Cryptotermes secundus | reverse complement strand
GAATGCTTCATTAAACACAATACTATAAAGACCTATGGGGGAGTGGACAGCTTTACAACCAGGCTGGTTTACCTTAAAGGACAGAGCCCCCAATATCCACTGAATACAAGGCTGCCCAGTCTCCAGGGCCAGTTTCAATGCTGTGGAGAACTGACAATCTCTTGTCTCTCCTGGGAATCGACCTATGACTTCTGTGTCATA
>NW_019746407.1:0-201 GCF_002891405.2 Cryptotermes secundus | reverse complement strand
GGGGCACAGTAATCCCAGAAGCGAGCAGCTGTAAATAGCTGGGAATAATATTACGCAGCAAGCTAAGCTGGTCTAATGAAGTTAATTACACTGAGAAAAGAGCCTGGAAGGCACTTCACTTTACAATGCGTATTTTAAAAAGGGAAATAGCAAAAGTAAAAGTCTAGCATACACATCTTTAGTGCGTCCGATTCTGGAATA
>NW_019746406.1:0-201 GCF_002891405.2 Cryptotermes secundus | reverse complement strand
GGGAGGCTCTTGTGAACACAGTAATGAAATTTCAGGAAACATAAACGGCAGGCAATTTCTTTAATAGTTCATTTTATCGCTTTCTCATTAATGCCTCTGTTCCAAGGAGTCATTTATTTGGCATCATGAGTGTTCTTCCTGTAGCTAAACATGCAGCTGATGCAAACCATGTCACAACAAGATCATGTTTCAAACAAAATA
>NW_019746405.1:0-201 GCF_002891405.2 Cryptotermes secundus | reverse complement strand
TGAGCCCTTTTATCGATATTGTTGTATATTTTCCATTGTCAGAGGAGGAGTTCAATTCACCATGCTACTGGTAATGGCTCTACTTCCTTCTTCATGTGATTGGTTGCCATTATAATGATAAAAATTTAAACTAATTTTCTTCTGGATGTTAATGACGATGGTTGGATTTGATACAGAAAATACCAGTAACCCACTGGAATA
>NW_019746404.1:0-201 GCF_002891405.2 Cryptotermes secundus | reverse complement strand
TCGTAGAATTGATTCCACTTCAGTTGTTTTCTTATTGACGTCAATATCAGGCTCTTTGTGAAGAGCAAGAAAACTATCGACATATGTCTGCAAAAACAGTATAACTTAAGTGCTACGTTTGCAACAACCTACTTTAATATGATATAGTTCTAAATAACATTTTAATTATGTAACCTATATCATTTAAAATCGTGTTTTATA
>NW_019746403.1:0-201 GCF_002891405.2 Cryptotermes secundus | reverse complement strand
TCCTCTTTATGATTCTCACCTTGCACATCTTCCTCCTGATCACTTCCTGATTGTTGCATCACCTACTCCCTCCAGTCTCCATTGTTGAACGGGGATAATTTCGGGAAGTTAGGAGGGTTAATGTTTGGCGCCAGTAAGCGTACGAGAGTAGCTTGTGATCGAGATAAGTCTGTTTAGGTGAGTTATGTGGGTTAGCCGGTA
>NW_019746402.1:0-201 GCF_002891405.2 Cryptotermes secundus | reverse complement strand
TGTGGAGTGCAAAGATTCTAGGGGATGGAGCATTTTACAGGCCCTTTCCTTTCTTTCATTTGTTTCTTGTAAAATTAAAATTCATTTCTGCTGAGCTTGTTCAGATCATGACTATGCAGTGCAGCAGTCTAAACAAGTTTTGCAACAGGGTGTCTCCTCAGAGGCCCTTGTCAGACTGGGATTGGATAACTGACCCAGGTA
>NW_019746401.1:0-201 GCF_002891405.2 Cryptotermes secundus | reverse complement strand
GAATGATGCTCTATGGCGCAGCACATGAAGATGTTGACTAAGGTCAAATACCACACTATTCAGCAATGGATACTTGTTGAGCTATGGTCAAATATTGCAGCAGTAAGGTTAATTACAGATGCCTATTTTTCTCAATGATTTGCTTGCATCTCTTCTCTTTCAGCTTCTGTAAGTCATCCTTTACATCTTCTAGCCATCTTA
>NW_019746400.1:0-201 GCF_002891405.2 Cryptotermes secundus | reverse complement strand
TTCTATGTCTCTTCTTCTTCTTATCCTGTTGCTCCCACTTGGAACGTAGGGCATCCGTGAAACGCTAAAGTAGCATGTAGGCCTCTCTATATACTCTCAAACAAATATAGGACAGATAAACTTTTGTGGAATAGTGTACAAAGGAACAGCCAAAACATGAAAAAATCAGTAGGCCAACAAGGAGCTGCACGTACTTTCTTA
>NW_019746399.1:0-201 GCF_002891405.2 Cryptotermes secundus | reverse complement strand
TACAGGGCCTGAGCATTTTTAGTTCTAGTGATAATGTAGTCATTAATTTAGAATTTTACACTGAAATTTGAAATACGGAGATGAAATAACGTGAGGCTGGTTACAACTGCATAAAGAAGAGCTTCGTAGCATCTAATTATAATAGTGACGTCACGGACGTTGAGATGGGCGGAATGTGTAGAACAAATGAGAAGGATAACG
>NW_019746398.1:0-201 GCF_002891405.2 Cryptotermes secundus | reverse complement strand
TAGGTTAGGTTAGGTTAGGCTAGGTTAGGTTAAGTTTGCGCAGTATACTTGTGCACATCAATCAGAGACTGAGGGGTACCATTCCCTGCTATTAGGTTAGTTGAGGTGAGGTGCGGTGAGTTGAGATGAAGTGAGGTGAGGTTACGTGACGTTTCCTGACGTGCCTTGACGTTAATTGGCGTGACTTGGCTTGATTTGACG
>NW_019746397.1:0-201 GCF_002891405.2 Cryptotermes secundus | reverse complement strand
TAGCCAAAAAGTAAGCAGATATTTACGGTTGCGTTCATGTTGTTTGCGTTATAATACACATGCACTTGGGGTGAAGAAAGGCTGACGAACGTAACCTACCTTCTTCTGAACTTTCTTACGGTAAAAATGGATCCGCTTAACGGCGTCTCACATAAAGTCGCAGTTTGCAAGAACGTATCGACAACGTTAAAGAAGGATGCG
>NW_019746396.1:0-201 GCF_002891405.2 Cryptotermes secundus | reverse complement strand
GGACCGGTGGAGGGGTCTTGTGAACACGGTAATGAACCTTGCAGTATCCATAAAATGGTGGAAACTTGGCTGAGCAACTACTGGCTTTTCAAAAAGAGCTCAGCTCCATGGAGTCACTGTTCCAGTTAGTTGGAAAGGTGCAGTTAGCAACAATAAGCCCAAGACAACACGAGAACTGCGAGCTAAGCAGTAAGGATGTCG
>NW_019746395.1:0-201 GCF_002891405.2 Cryptotermes secundus | reverse complement strand
TGGTGGCCTGGGTAGAATCTCAGGTCAGGTCACATGGGATTTATGATTGAAAAAGTGGAGGGGGTTTCAGAGCACTCTGTTTCTCCTGCAAATTTTCATTTCATTACCTGTTCCAGATTCATTAATCATTGTATTATTTGCTGTATAGTCTGAATGCTCACAGTTGTTTAATAACCAGTATCCTTTCCAGCTCTTTTTACT
>NW_019746394.1:0-201 GCF_002891405.2 Cryptotermes secundus | reverse complement strand
TTCACTTCAGCGTTTATTTTTGAAATTCTTTCTTTTCGTACGTAACAAATTGTAGTAACATATCCACCCTCCTCCTCCGCCCCACTTTCCGTACATTTTTCGGTTGTCTAATTGACTTACAAATGATGCATAAATAAATTTATTTCTCTCTCTCTCGCTAGGGGCACGCGGTAGCATAGTTGGTTGAGGCAGTATCCTCAG
>NW_019746393.1:0-201 GCF_002891405.2 Cryptotermes secundus | reverse complement strand
TCTTTTTTTTAAGAGGTGTCATAAATAGGATTCAATTTACTACAGACTCAGCCACATACCATTAAATCTGAGTCTTCTTCAAATTGATGGCCAAATTACTTTATATGTACATTAACAAGTAATAAAAGCAATAAAGCCATAATATAATTTCTTTATTAAAACTGTCACAACACAACAGGATGCATGAAATGAAAAAAAAAA
>NW_019746392.1:0-201 GCF_002891405.2 Cryptotermes secundus | reverse complement strand
TGCCGACTGTGGAGCATGTGCAGCTCAGTCAGTACAGTGATCAGGCTGAGGACTAGGGTTCGATTCCCGGAAAGGACAAGAAGGTTTCTCTTTCTCATGCTCGTCCAGATCGGCTCTGTGGGCCCACCGAGCCTTCTGTACAGTGGATACCGGTGGCTCACTCCTGGGTGTGAAGCTGGCTCGTCTCAGTCTAGTGCCAAG
>NW_019746391.1:0-201 GCF_002891405.2 Cryptotermes secundus | reverse complement strand
CGTACGCTGGCAGCTAAGAGACGACTAAATGGTTAACAAACCGAGTGACTACTTAACAAAACCAACTATACTACAGTACCAAATGAATAATCAGCCATTCAAATTACTAATAGAGTCACCAAGAATCCAAATAACTTAACAGTTAACTAACCAAGTGAAGCACAATAGACCACTGTAGGTCGCAGTGCAAGGGCCGAGAAG
>NW_019746390.1:0-201 GCF_002891405.2 Cryptotermes secundus | reverse complement strand
TCCATCTCAGTGAAGTCTCGAATTGGGGACAGTAAAAAGTGGTCATGAGTCCCGCAGAACTCGAACCTGAGACTGCGCTGGTGAGAACCAGCAGCAATGTAAACGACAGACCCATCCTCTGGTCAAAGTGGATGTTACATACGGACTATAAGAGCCTGTCGCCAAGACGAACTGATTGGAGATAAACCGCCAGTCGTAAAG
>NW_019746389.1:0-201 GCF_002891405.2 Cryptotermes secundus | reverse complement strand
CTTCTTCTTCTTCTTCTTCTTCTTCTATTCCTGTTGCTCCCACTTCGAGCATAGGGCATCCGGGAAACGCTTCGTTTCGCTTCAGTTTCTTAATCTTAGGGAGTCGGTGGGACTTCTTGGACGGGGGATAAGCTCGTCGCAAAGCAGATACCTAACACAAACACAGAATAAACACGAACAGACACCATCCCAGTGTTCGAG
>NW_019746388.1:0-201 GCF_002891405.2 Cryptotermes secundus | reverse complement strand
TCTTTAACTGTTCTTACATAACGTGACAATACAGAGTGGCCGAGGGGTAAAGGTCAATATTATGGGAGGTCACAGTATCGGCCACTCTAAGCAGAAAAGTTTATATGTACATGTGTCCCATTCCGAACGGTTTCCGAGGTACAGCTGTTTCACTGCACAGTTCCAAAACTGTTGATAAGAAAGAGATATTAGTACTGTTTC
>NW_019746387.1:0-201 GCF_002891405.2 Cryptotermes secundus | reverse complement strand
CCATGTACAATTTACTAATCAATCTTCTTTCATGCCAATCGATACGTGTTTCCATTTGGATCTGCATTAATTTGGTCTAATTTACATGGTCAAATGCCTTCTGCCGGTTTATAAAGCAAGCACACAGTTCATCTATCTCCAGAGTTTGTTCTGCTTTAATTCTCATCATCCCAATTGCATCCCTGCTTCCTTTTCCTCTTC
>NW_019746386.1:0-201 GCF_002891405.2 Cryptotermes secundus | reverse complement strand
TAGCGGGCTTGCGACTGGCTGATCTTGCGTTCAAAGGGTCTTAGCGAATGTCTTAGATTTGAGAAACTGAAGTGAAACGAAGTGTTTCACGGATGACCTATACTCGAACGTGGGAACAACAGGAAAAAGAAAGAGAGAATTTGTTGGTTAATACTCGTAATTTCGTGAATTTGTTACTGTACAGACCAATGGTGGGAAGAG
>NW_019746385.1:0-201 GCF_002891405.2 Cryptotermes secundus | reverse complement strand
TAGGAGCTCACTGGCTACGGATTGGACTACCAGAAATCGACTCACAGAAGGAAATTTTCCTATCTGAACCCAATTAGACAGGAATCAAATATGTAGTACCAAGGTTAATAATAATGCATGGAGATTTACCTCTGATCTCCGTTACGTCTTTAACGACGCTATACCGCTTACTTGTACTAAATATTTTGGGTCCTCAGAGAG
>NW_019746384.1:0-201 GCF_002891405.2 Cryptotermes secundus | reverse complement strand
CATGCTAGCTTTCCGTTGCTACCTTGCTACCTTTCCGTTGCGAGCTTGCTACCTTTGTGCTTCTAGGTGGCAAGCTTTGAGTTGCTTACTTCCTTGTTTGCTGTGCGATTCTTGTTTGCTAGTTTTCGTTGCCAGCCTCCTAGTTTTGCGTTAATAGATTGCTATCTTGGCGTTGCTAGCTTGTGACCTTTGCGTTGCTAG
>NW_019746383.1:0-201 GCF_002891405.2 Cryptotermes secundus | reverse complement strand
TGGAGCCATCAGCCTTCTGTTCAGTGGGCACTGAGGGTTCTTTTCTGTGGTTAAATCGACAGGGGCATGAAGCTGACCACTCACCTCTATCTAGTGCCGAAGTTAAGAATGATGGAGCAATATATACACTCCTTCGTAGGTATTCATGGCATGGAATAATGAATTAATTCATATCGGAAGTGCATATTTGAATCAGTATAG
>NW_019746382.1:0-201 GCF_002891405.2 Cryptotermes secundus | reverse complement strand
TTTAATGAATTTTAATAAAATGTTCAGTCATTCTATGTAAATTAAAGTATTTTAACAAATTATAAACGAAATCAACAAATTTTGTGAAAATTTTCCGATATTCTTTGATGATTTCACGTCAATATAAGGAAATACAGATAATTATCTGTATTTCCTTTCATATATTATTTCACATATTTCACATATTATAATTTATGTTAG
>NW_019746381.1:0-201 GCF_002891405.2 Cryptotermes secundus | reverse complement strand
GAGGGTCAAGTCCCCGTATTTATATCCCCCAGGAACAGGGTTGCCTGGTTTTATCCCCAGGCGCTGGGTTCACTTCTTGTCGCCTCCTACGACTCGAAGGGATACGGTGGAGGTATTCGACTCTGCCTCCACGCAGGGTTAGAATATGAGGTTCTCACAGCGGTAGCTATGAAGAGTACTATCTTCTGTGGTATAACGCCG
>NW_019746380.1:0-201 GCF_002891405.2 Cryptotermes secundus | reverse complement strand
GTAGGGGTCTGTGGTCAGCTTGCTCTCAACTATGTGTCACCTAAGGCTTACCAGCGCCCCCCCTCAAGGATGGACTATTTATCTATATCAAAGCACTTGTATCAACTATCAAGGAGTGATCCTCACTTCCTCTGCTAACCTTAACCTTTAACGGCCGAATGACTTGTATACATGTCGCAAACAGGGACCGGAGTTGGCCGA
>NW_019746379.1:0-201 GCF_002891405.2 Cryptotermes secundus | reverse complement strand
TCATCGGTCTTCAGGTTGAGAGCTTTATCTCTGGCCCAGCATGTGTCTAGTCACAGAGTAAGGAAGTTTCAGTGAAGTTGTTTCAAGTTATCAGCAGTTCATCTGTCATTAGAAGGTTGCCTGATTAATAGCTTTAACTCTAAGTACTATGCAGACCAGTGTATTTTCAGAGTTCATAGCCCAGAAAATTGTAAGCACAGG
>NW_019746378.1:0-201 GCF_002891405.2 Cryptotermes secundus | reverse complement strand
TGGTATTAAATTATAGAATAATTGTTAGCATCGTCCAGTGTGATTTAATTTGTAGATATTTATTGCCCTTCCATGTTTCAGTCACGTCACCATCTTCAGAAGGCATAAGATCAACATATTTAGGACCTACTATTAGAAAGTTCTTGAACATGTTGGTCTTATGCCTTCTGAAGATGGTCACATGATCGAAACATGTAAAGG
>NW_019746377.1:0-201 GCF_002891405.2 Cryptotermes secundus | reverse complement strand
TGGTATTAAATTATAGAATAATTGTTAGCATCGTCCAGTGTGATTCAATTTGTAGATATTTATTGCCCTTACATGTTTCAGTCACATCACCATCTTCAGAAGGCATAAGATCAACATGTTTAGGACCTACTATTACAAAGTTCTTGAACATATTGATCTTATGCCTTCTGAAGATGGTCACATGATCGAAACATGTAAAGG
>NW_019746376.1:0-201 GCF_002891405.2 Cryptotermes secundus | reverse complement strand
TCCAACAGCTACGACCGCTTATATTCAGAACTTTTGATGTTTGTCGTTCATCTGTTATCCAACTGCTGAATAGTATGAGATTCTGACAGCGCCGTAAAGCAAACAGAAACATGTGGGACGCGTATTGCTTTTAGAGCCCAGTTTTGTCGTGAAATCTGGCATGCCACATCAGCATGGGCAAGTGGGAAGAGATTTATGAGG
>NW_019746375.1:0-201 GCF_002891405.2 Cryptotermes secundus | reverse complement strand
CTTTGCGTCGCTAACTTGCTAGCTTGGCTTTGCTAGCTTCCTAGGCTTGCGTTGCTAGCTTGCTAATTTTTTGATTTGCGTTGCTATCTTGCGAGTTTTGCTTTTCTATTTGCTTGCTTTGCGTTGTTAGCTTGCTAGTTTTGCGATGATAGCTTTCTAGCTTTGCGTTGCTAGCTTGGTAACTTTGCGTTGCTAGCTTGG
>NW_019746374.1:0-201 GCF_002891405.2 Cryptotermes secundus | reverse complement strand
GACTGGGCGTACTTGACGTGACTTTACGTGACTTAACTTCACTTGTCGATCTTGGCGTGATTTGAAATAACTTAGAGTGACTTGGCGTACTTGGAGTGACTTGACGTGACTAGGCTTGACTTGTTACTTGACGTGAGGCGAGGCGAGAGGGGCCGAGGAGAGGAGAGGCGAGGCTATGCTAGGCTAGGTTAGGTTAGGTTA
>NW_019746373.1:0-201 GCF_002891405.2 Cryptotermes secundus | reverse complement strand
CGGTTTGGAATACATACACCGTAGCCCTGCAAGTCGTAGAAGACGACAAAAAGGGAACCCAATACCTGAGGGCAATACAGGGTTACCCTGTCAGGGACCTGGTCCTCCAGGTTAGGGGTTCGATGGAAGGCTGACGACCTTGGTCTGTAAAAGAAATTCTGGGAAGAATCAATCGCCTAATTTCCTTTGATACCACACGGG
>NW_019746372.1:0-201 GCF_002891405.2 Cryptotermes secundus | reverse complement strand
CTCTGTTCTATGAAATTAGCTTAATTTTCACCACCACATAATACATTATAAAATACAAAAACTATGATAACACTTGTCTTAAATAATTAAATTTGTATACCGTTGTTTGTATTGTAATGAGGAGCTTCATACTTTTGCTTCTTCTCCGGATGTTAATAGACGATCAAATATGGATGAGATTGGCGGGCTATGTGCATTCAC
>NW_019746371.1:0-201 GCF_002891405.2 Cryptotermes secundus | reverse complement strand
GAAGAATTTAAAATACATTTTATATGTGTGAATACGTACACTTGACAAGGGGCACGCGGTAGCGTAGTTGGTTGAGGCGCTATGCTAAAAACCGGGAGGTTGCGGGTTCGAGTCCCGATGATGTCATTGTTTTTTTTTTAATTTGCTACAATATCTAGCCGCACTATGGCCTTGGGGTCGACACAGCCTCTAACAGAAATG
>NW_019746370.1:0-201 GCF_002891405.2 Cryptotermes secundus | reverse complement strand
GATACTTTCCCCCTCCCATTGGTTTTTGAAGGTCGAAAATAGCGTCTTTCCCAAAATCTGTAGGTAGGTTTTGAGCTTAATTTCACCTAGAGGAAATGAGTTGAGTAAAACCTTATAATGACATGATTTGTAGTACATATCGAGAGGCGCAAATTAGTTTCTCATTGGAGTCTCTAGCTTCAATAGTTATCGAGATATGGG
>NW_019746369.1:0-201 GCF_002891405.2 Cryptotermes secundus | reverse complement strand
TGGACCGGCTCACTTTCATATATCCCCTCTTCTTATTCCTGAAATGCCTACTGGTTTCACGTCTGATATTGTTCAGGTTATCCCCATGTACATTTATTTCGCTTGGATTTTATAACCATTGCCGTTTACTGTCTAAACATAAAAAATATAATATGGGTGAAACTTTGTCTCTGACTTTAAGGGAAGAACATAGACTGAGGG
>NW_019746368.1:0-201 GCF_002891405.2 Cryptotermes secundus | reverse complement strand
CTCAAAGTTATAAAGCTACCAACGCCAAGTTAGCAAGGTAGCAACGCACAGCTAGCAAGCTAGCAAAGCAATGCTAGCAAACTAGAAAAGGAAAGCTAGCAAGCTACAAAGAATAACTAGCAAGCTATCTAGCATGCAAGCAAGAAACGCAAAGCGAGCAATCTAAACACGCAAATCTAGGAAGCTAGCAACGCAAAGCTG
>NW_019746367.1:0-201 GCF_002891405.2 Cryptotermes secundus | reverse complement strand
GGACAACCGGGAGTGTGGTGAAAAAATTATCAGGACGACAACGGATCGTTATGATGCCAGAAAATGTGGAGGCAGTTCGACAGTCGAATTTGAGATCTCCCAGATGCTCCGCTCGCAAACATGCAGTCGCCCTAGACATCTCCAGTCATTCAATACGCCAAATTCTTCATGAACATCTTCATTTCCATCCCTATAAGATGG
>NW_019746366.1:0-201 GCF_002891405.2 Cryptotermes secundus | reverse complement strand
CTTTCAAAACGAAGTGGAAGAGATATGGAAAATCTTCAGTACTAAGCTCACATGCAGACCGCCGTGCTGTAGCTCAGGCGGTTAGTCGCTGGCTTCCCCACAGCGGCGGCACGGGTTCGAGCCCGGGTCAAGTCATGTGGGATTTGTGGGACGCAAAATGACACTGGAGTAGGTTTTCTCCGGGTACTTCGTTTGCCCCTG
>NW_019746365.1:0-201 GCF_002891405.2 Cryptotermes secundus | reverse complement strand
CGGACTAGATGAGCAGTGCATGTAACACGTATAGGATAAATGAAAATGCATACAAAAATTTGGGCAAAAAACCTCAGAAAGGAGGTTACTTGGGAGAACTAAGCGTAAATGGAAGATAATGTCAAAATAACATGCGAAGTATCGAACTGGAGCCAGTAGCCTCAGGTTAGTGTCCATTGGTGGGATTTTACGAACAACGCA
>NW_019746364.1:0-201 GCF_002891405.2 Cryptotermes secundus | reverse complement strand
TGAAGCAAGAATTTCTCGGAAGAACTGTTCGTCTACTTTCCTTTGGAACGACATGGACAGCATATAAAACGACACCTTCAACAGTTCTTTTTTGCCGCGGGAACGTGCTTATCCAGCCATTGTCTAGCAACGATAAGGAGACAGACACACAGCCTCTCGTTTGATGTGATAAGGGCCGCATAGAAAACAACTCTTCCACTG
>NW_019746363.1:0-201 GCF_002891405.2 Cryptotermes secundus | reverse complement strand
CCACACCCAACCGCGAGAGCTGATAAGTAATGTATTGTAGCGAATTTATGGCCGTAACCACTTCTGACACCAAAACTGTCATGTGTCCGGGGTTCCGTGACTATTATTAACGGGTTCTGGACTGAATAATTGGATTTATTGGAACTTGTATTATAATTTTTCATAATTGCAATCAATTATAACAGCTCAAATCAATGACTG
>NW_019746362.1:0-201 GCF_002891405.2 Cryptotermes secundus | reverse complement strand
TTCAGAGCTATGTTTTAGCAGTAAGCAACACATATGCGAGAGAGCTCTCTTTGACAATACACAGAAATCAATGAAAATTTTATTAGAAATAAGAACACCATTGTCATCGGCGAATATTGTAGGTACTGATAAGGTATTTATTATCAGAGAACGGTCACTTATATTCATTCTGAATAGCAAAGGCCTCAGAACTAACTACTG
>NW_019746361.1:0-201 GCF_002891405.2 Cryptotermes secundus | reverse complement strand
AGACATATTGTGTTGGGTCCCTTAGAAAGAGCTAACCTCAGACACTGGACGGATGTTTGAGGTTAGCTGTTTCTAAGGGAACCAACAGAGTGTCTCCCACTCACCTGAGGACGGGAACAGATCCAACTTCCGAAACGTTGTGTTCTTTATTTTTTTAGAATACCGGACGATGGAAAGAGTCCAAAAACCCAGTAATTCTGA